>NC_072490.1:22760000-22795000 GCF_027574615.1 Eptesicus fuscus
TTCTCTTAGAGATTCTGAAAAAAGGGTGGCCATCTATAGAAATGCTCTTTAAATATCTTTGATTGTAAAATATGCTATAGCAAAGTTGTGCACCCAAAGTTATTGAAACACAGATAAGAGTATAGTCAATCCATCTGAGAGTTGGAGGGGGTATGTGGAGCAGAGAATGGGTGTACAAATGGTATACAAAGGGGTTATACAATTTTCCTCAAAGAACATAGGATCAGTGAGGAAGCAAAATGAATACACATGAATGGACATAGTCCAACCAATTGGAAATCTGATTATCATTCTTGACTCACCTCTCTCCCTCCCCACATGTACTCTCTTATTAAGCTCTGTCATTTCTACCAAATCAATATCTCTTGAACCTGTCACTCCTCTCCATTTTTGCTGCCATAGTATTAGTCCAGGCCCCTATTGTCCTTGACAGGATGGTAAGGATGATCTAGGTCCATGGTCGGAAAGCCACATGCGACTCTTTGGCCCCTTGAGTGTGGCTCTTCCACAAAATACCATGGTCTGGGCGAGTCTATTTGAAGAAGTGACATTAGAAGAAGTTTAAGTTTAAAAAAATTAGCTCTCAAAAGAAATTTTAATCGTTGTACTGTTGATATTTGGCTCTGTTGACCAATGAGTTTGCTGACCACTGATCTAGGTCATGCAGTGATAACAAACAATCTCCATATCTCAGTAGCTTAACACAACAAAAGTTTCTTGTTGGTGCAGCACACTCGACATGCATCATCTGAAGCTCTCATCACTCAGAGACCCACGCTGAGGGAGGCTCCGGGATCACCAAGGCAGAGGTGAAAGAACAAAAGGGGTCATGCACTGGCCCTTAAAGTTTCCACAGAAATGACACCCCAGTGAACATCTCATTAGCTACAGCATGTCACACAGTCACACCCAACCTCACAGGGAGACTAAAAGTGCAGTCACACCATATGCCCAGAAGAAAGAAAGGAAAGGAAATGTTGGTTGCAAAACACCAATGACCACCGCCTCCAGTTTAACTGAATAGCTCCTTCATAGGTCTCCCTGCTCCCTGCCTCGCCCCCTCCAATAAATTCTCTCCACTGACCTCTCTTAAATACAAATATGATCATCTGAACATATTATCACTCTGATTGAAAATGTTTAATGGCACATTTATCACCTGAAAGGAAGCTACACTTGTTTGGCATGTTGAACAACCTCATTTAAATCTTTTATAGTTTCTTCTTCATCTACTACCATTATTGAAACCACCTTTATCAAATGGGGATAAGAGCTGGGGTTTTACAAGGAAAACAGTATGGGTCTGGAGGCAATAAGATACTTCAGTGACTTAAAAGTGCAATACATATAAAATCATCCCCCAAATATTCAGTTAAGAGAGGGTAACCTACTTTCCCCAATGTCTTGGCCACTGAAGCTCAGAGATACATCACTACGGCCAGAGCTTTCTAGATGGCGGTGCCTCTTTGCTTTTCTAAGCTTCACCTGCCTCACTCAGTTATTCAATGTGAACTAGGGAGCACTATCATATGAAAACACTCAACCTAGCTTCCAAATGGCAAGGTGAGATTCTAAATACCCATGGATTGCTAACCTCTAATACTAGTACAACAAAATATACCATGACAGCCCAGCACATTCCAAAACGTATTTCCCGAGCAAACGTTTTTGTTGGCCAGCTCTGAATAAAAAGATTGGCTATCCTCTCAAAGGACACAAAAATATTCTTGATTGAACCTAAAAGCATGGAACAATCTTCAGACATGCGTTTAATTGGGGGAATAAAGAAAGAAAACACCCTTTAAAGAGCAATTCACGGAATTAGCAATTCCCAATAGGTAACAGCACGTTGGGTGCGGCTCCTGTGGCAAAGTTCCAGTAGTGTGGGCCATTCTGTGGCGCCAGGCTTGGACTCTTTTGTAGCAGAAACGTCATCATATGATCCATCAGTAGACAGCTCACTCCATAAATATGCACATAAATTCAAAATCTTAGTGGTGGTATTATTATTCTAATGGAAATACTGTACGTCTTAAATCAGTAGAGGTACTGTATTTAATTTGGAAGTCAAGTTTCTGTGACAATGCAAGACTGCTTTGAAGAATCCAATTTACTCTGAGGCTCCTTCATCTCTGATAATGGACTTTATTCTTTTGGTTACCTGAAAGTTGATTACATTTAGGACCTTGGAAATCATCAATAGTCAATCACTGTTTTTTGGTGGATCTTAAAAGAGGGTATTGTAGAGTGTGTAGTAATCCATCTATTCATTCATTCTTTCTTTCTTTCTTTCAATAAATATTTATTGAGTGCCTCTTCTGTGCCAGAAACTATACTAAGCCCTGGGGAACAAGCAGTGAACAAAACAGACAAAAAACATTGCCCTCATTATAGTTACACTATGGGCTGGGGGGTGAGGGAGGGGAGGGAGAGAATGAGGGTCAGAGAGTCAGGGTCAAAGGCTGGCTCTGCCATTAGCCAAATGAATCTCAGTTTCTTCAATAGTAAAACCATGGGGCTAGAGGAAGTTTTCAACCTAAGGTACCACCCTAGAGGGTATTTGAAAATAAGTAGGGAGGTTTTTGTTATAATAATAACTGGGAATGCTACTAGCTTTTAACATTAGAGGCGAGGAATGCCAAACATCTTTAAGGAGTCTCTTACCAGAAAGTACTGTCCCACCCAAAATGCAAATCAAATTCCCTATGAAAAACCCCTGATGTTTTCTAAGCCTCCTTCCATCAATATACATTTGGAAGAACTGGCTTCTATTTCTTCTCAAAGGAAAAACAAGTAGGTGCTTGCTATCTCAGGGGACACATCTAAAGAAGAGAATTCCTAATGATTCTTCATTTCTCTTGGATCTTCTAACTGAAAGTATAAACCTAGAGTCTTGTGAAAATGAAAATTCAAGCCAAAAACACATTTTTCATTCCAAGAACAGATTAGCATCAGAAAGGTGCCTGGATGTTTTTTTTCTTCCTGAAAGAAAGTACATTAAAAGTCTCTCACAACCTTGAGACAACTCTGAGCATCCTCTTTCAAAAGATGCCCTGCTCACACCACAGACCCAAGGAGCATAAATTACCTGGAATCTGAGTCCATCCTGAAAGAATTTTGTGGCTTAATTTACCAAATTGATGTTAGAACCACTCTCCAGCTCTTCCTGAACCACAGTAGATAATGTCAATGTTTTCTTAGCATTAATCTATTTGTGGTGCCTAATATCTACAAATGAGTTCTATGATGATCTAACATGTTTCCCCTTTTGAATCTGCCCTTCTTTGGACATTCTGTTCACTTGCTTTTCCGGGGAAAACTTAAATAAAATCAATGTAGGAAGAGGGCAGAAATTTTGAATTTCTAGCTAATTTCCAAAGCAATGGTGATGCTGCAGTTGCTGATCCCTAAACCTCACTTTGAGAACCACGAGTTTAGACAACGTCTTTTAAGTACTTTCTGGGCTGAGCCAATGTCAAAATTATTCTGTAGCAGCAGAATGCAAAAACCAATTCCAAGGTCTGATCCTACTTTTGATGCCTAACTTTGGTGTCAAACTTTGCCAAACGTTGGAACTCATTCTTGTCACTCAGATGGCTGATGGGCACTAATTACTAACACAACATCATCAAAAAAATGCATCAGTGGTGTTCTTTACACATCACAGTGGAGGAACAAGTTTTAGGGGTAACAGTGAGAATTTCCTACTCTTTACAACCTTTTGAAAGAGTGCTCTGTATCTGTACCCTAACCCAACCAAATCTGAAAGACTGAATTCAAACTCAGCACAGTGGTAACTAAAAATTAAAGCCAAACAACACTCCCCACAAATTGATCGGATTCTGGCTGAATTTGACAGGAATGGGTTTTTCACAAGGTCATGCTACCCTTCAGGATATGGTGGGTGAGATGCTATTGACCTACTGGCAATCTGAACTTCCTAAAGTCAGGATGTGCTACAGCAGATTGGCAAGACCTGGTGGAAGGACTGAGGTAGAGTCCTAACTCAGACACTTTCTGCCAGTAACAATGAGTCAGGGATTTGAACTCTGAAGATCCCCTAGCTACAGACTGGGGAGAGGAAGACCTGCTCCAAGGCAGGTTGTGAGGACTTAATGGAATTACATACATAAAAGAACATTAATAGTGGAGCTCTATACAAGGCAAGCTTTTTAACCTGCAGAGAGATTACTTATTTAACAGTAAGCCATAGGGAATAGTTCTCTTCTGTTTATACCTGAAACTTCACGCAACAGCCTGAAGGGTTTAGAATTTTCTGAATTAAATTGATATACAGGTATGCAGAAAAATATAAAGATGAGGTTATTTTTAAATGTAGGTTAACTATACCTACAGCCTAAACAACACATTCTTTCTGATTAGAGATCAAAGTGGTTTTCAGGTCTTTGGTCATTCATATGTTTCCTTCATCTTTTTAAAACTCACGTACATAGCCTGCAGTATTTATGAAATTCCCATGGCGGAGACAGGTGTCTCCCACCAGTGTCATCTGAAGTAAGTATATATGCTTGACATGTAGTAACTTGAAAATGTACTTATACTTTACATTGTGTAGTTTTGAACTTTGAAAAAAGACTCCCTATCTAATTTTAAGGCTTACTATAAAGCTACATTAACCAAAATAGTGTGCTATTAAAGACAAAATAGATATTTAAATTGATGGAACAGACTAGAAAGTATAGAAATAGACCTATACATATGGTCAACTGATTTTCAAGGAAAGAGAAAATATGAGTAATTTAATGGAGAGAGAATGTTTCAAAAATGGTGCTAAAACAACTGGACTGGTATAGAAAATGGAGCAAGAACAATCCCAAACCTTGATCTGTACTTGCGTTGTATACAAAAGCCAACTCAAAATGTGTCACGGATTTAAGTGTAAAATTAGAAAATGTAGGAGTAAATATTTGTGTTTCACAAAGGAAAAGTTTCTTAGATAATAACACCAAAAATTTGATCCATAAAAGAAAAAAATTGACTTCATCAAAGTCATTTGATAAATTGAACTTCCTCAAACTAAGAAATTCTGTTCTTTGGAAGACACTATTAAGAGAATTAAAAGATAAGTTTTTTTGGTTTTGATTGTTTTTTTTTTCTTTGTGGATTAAGGTATTACATATGTGTCCTTATCCCCCCATTGACCCCCCTGTAGCCCCACTCATGCCCTCACCCCCCTGGTGTCTGCATACAAGTCCTTTGATTGATCTCTCCCCCTTACCCACAACCTCCCTTACCTTCCCTCTGAGATTTGACAGTCTGATCAAAGACAAGTTATAGGCTTAAAGAAAATATTTGCAAATTGAATATCTGATTAAGGGCTTTATCTAGGATTTTTTAAAGAAACAACTCTCAAAACTGAATAATAAGAAAACAACAACCCATTTTTTTAAAATGGGCAAAATATTTTAACAGAAATTTCAAAAATGTATAAATAGCAAATAAATACCTGAAAAGACACTTGATGTCATTATTCACTGGAGAAATACAAGGAAAAACCACTATACAATGAATAGAAAGGCTAAAATTAAAAACAAAAATATCTGACTATACCAAGTGTTGGAAGGATGTGGAGCTGCTGGAACTTTCATTCATTGATGGATGGGGATGCAAAATGGTACAGCCACCTGGAAAAGTGTGTAGCCATTTCTTGTAAAGATAAATATATACTTACCACACAACCCAGCAAACACATTCTTAAGTATTTACCCAAGTTAAATAAAAATTTACCTTCAGAGAAAACCATGCTCATGAATGTTTAGAGCAGTCTTATTTGTAATTTCTCACAACTGGAAACAACCCAAATGCCCCGCAACTGTGCAATTGTGTAGTGGATAAACAAACTATGATACACCTATACAATGGGATGTTATTTAATTACAAGGACTAGAGTACTGGTATACACACAACATGGATGGACCTCAAATACATCAATATAAGTGGAAGTAGCCAGACCCAAAGGTCTATCTACTATATTATTCCATTTATCTGACAAAAAATAGACCAGTAACTACAAGGGAATGAGTATGGGGGACAGGTTGTCAACAAAGGGGCCACTCAGAGAAAATATTATTTTAGAATGATAAAACTACTCTATGTCTTTATTGTTGAAATGGTTATATCACTCTGTATCTATCAAATCTTGCAGAAACATACACTAACAAGTTCATTTTACTGTATATAAATTATACCTCATTAAAAAATGAAGAAAATGTACCATTCCATTTCCAAAAGTAAGATTATATTAATAATTAAATACAGTCTTGAAAGGGCACACCGTCTTTTTCACCTTCCTCTGAGATAACAACGCAGTGGGTACAAGTAGGCAGGGGCATTGCAACAGATTGAGAATCGCTGTTATAGATGCTGTCCCTCCCCACCTTCCTGCTCCAGTTCTATGGAAACCTCTGTTCTAGAATAAATTAGTAGATGTGACGTAATTATTGACCTTCACCCATCCACCAAGGGCCTGAAATAAAAACCAGGCTGTGCAATGTCCACCAGGAGGCAACTCAGAAAGCATGCCTGAGCCCTGCCGGGGAGCTGGGCTGAGACCACAGCTGCTGAAGGCTTCCAATTCCAGAAAGCAATGGCCAGGTGCCCCACAGAAAGATGCGACTGGTGACGTGGGTTTTAATGACACAGGTCCCCTGTAAAGCTATTCCAGTGCTGAGAAATAAGGAAGTGATGCAAATAATAATAATATCAGTAATC
This sequence comes from Eptesicus fuscus, assembly GCF_027574615.1. NCBI lineage: Eukaryota > Metazoa > Chordata > Mammalia > Chiroptera > Vespertilionidae > Eptesicus > Eptesicus fuscus. Next base: position 22,766,733 of record NC_072490.1, read on the forward strand.
ACTGGAATTTATTGAGCACTTGTATCCTTGTATTTACACGCACGGTCTAATCTTCATGGTTACTCTATGACAGTGGTTCTCGACCTTTCTAATGCCACGACCCATTAATACAGTTCCTCATGTTGTGGTGACCCCCAACCATAAAATTATTTTCGTTGCTACTTCATAACTGTAATTTTGCTACTGTTATGAATCGTAATGTAAATATCTGTGTTTTCCGATGGTCTTAGGCTCTACAGCAGCATTGAGAACGCTAGCAGGGTCACCTAAGACCATCGGAAAACACAGATATTTACATTATGATTCATTAACAGTAGCAAAATTACAGTTATGAAGTAGCAACGAAAATAATTTTATGGTTGGGGGTCACCACAACATGAGGAACTGTATTAAAGGGTTGCGGCATTAGAAAGGTTGAGAACCACTGCTCTATGACATAGATATACTAAGGATAATCTATTTCTCAGAATCAAGGAAAACAAGCACAGAAACGTGAAGTAGGTGTCCCCAAATCCCACAGTTACTGTACGGTGGGGTCAGTATTTCAGGCAGAGCTCTGAATCCAGTTCTCTTAACCAGGGGAGAAAAAAAATAAGGAAATTTTGTCTTTTTGTTTGAAAGTCTTTTAAAGTGTTCTTGAAGGTGCCTGAAGAGCCAGTACAGCCAACTGGAATGGCTCCCAACCCTTATCCTACCTAATAATCCTACCAAATAATAGACAAATATGCAAATTGACCATACCTCTGACACACCCACAAGCCACGCCCACAAGCCACACCCACCATCCAATCAGAGCGAGCATGCAAATTAACCCAAACCAAGGTGGCTACAGCCACAGAGAGCAAGGTTTCCTAGGTAACAGAGGAAGCCACGCTTTCCGCCTGCCCTTGCCAGGCCTAAGCATCCACTCAAGCTACAAAGTTTCAATTATAGAAGGTAAACAAATTCAAACAAATGGCGGCAGAATGGAGCTTGAGAGAGCAGGCTAGGGTTGCCACCAGCAACAGGAGAAGCAAAGCTTTCCGCACACCCTGGCCGGGCCCAGGCCTCTGCTTAAGGCAACAAAGTTTCAATTATAACCCCAACACAAATGGCTGCCGGCCTCTGAAGGAGCCCCACGCTTGGAAGTTTCAATTGTAGAAGGAAAATAAATTCCAGATACCAGGGCCTCCTCTTGGGTTGCCAGGGGGCATGGCCGGCCTGCAAACCACAACAGGCCCCTCGCTCAGGCCTCCCCACACCCCAAGGGAACCCCCACCTGATCTGAAACACCCTTCAGGGCAAACCAGCTGGCCCCCACCCCTGTACCAGGCCTCTATCCTATCTAATAAAAGAGTAATATGCAGATTGATCATCACTGCAACACACAATATAGCTGCCCCCATGTGGTCAAAGATCCTGCCCCCATGTGGACACAAGATGGCCACCACAAGATGGCCAGCAGGAGAGGGCAGTTGGGAGGCACCCAGCCTGCAAGGGAGGGCAGTTAAGAAGGACCAGGCCTGCAAGGGAGGGAAGTTGGAGGTGATCAACCCTGCAGGAGAGGGCAGTTAGGGGTGACCAGGCTGGCAGAGGAGGGAAGTTGAGGGCAAACAGGCTGGCAGCAGAGTGGCTAGGGGGTGATCAGGCTGGCAGGCAGAAGTGGTTAGGGGCAATCAGGAAGGCAGGCAGGCAAGCAGTTGGGAGCCAGCAGTCCTGGATTGTGAGAGGGATGTCCGACTGCCCGTTTAGGCCCGATCCCGGGATCGGGCCTAAACGGGCAGTCGGAGATCCCTTGATGGGTCCCATATTGGCGAGGGTACAGGCTGGGCTGAGGGACAACCCCTCTCCGTGCACGAATTTCATGCATCAGGCCTCTAGTTACTAATATCACATATGTAACTTTAATCTAAAACAACTCCCTTGCCCCCCTCCTCTTTGTTACTGCTCCTCTCCCCGCACGCACCGGCCACTGGTGTACAACTTAAGATCTCACAACCTCTCTATTCATCAGGCAACAATGCTACCCAAAATAAGCACACACAACTAAAAAGGTGGAAGCAAGAGGTTGGGGGAGAACCTGTCAGCATGTTTGGAAATGCACATAAATGCAAATAAAGAACTGGTGGGATGGCTTTAACTTTCTGAAGTCTCGTGGCTGGGGACATTTGGAATAAACAATGGCCCACTGGGCCATCCTGCAGCAGGCTGCAGAACTGGACCGAGGCCAAGTGTGGGGAGGCGGTGCAAGGTTCAGTTCTATGTCACCAACATGCGGCACTTGACAGCAGCGGTTGTGACAGAGAAAGAGAAAGAGAAAGAGGTGGGGATCACAATGTCCTAACGTGCTTACCGAAAGAAGCTGCAGGCACTCTTCCAGAGCCTGAGCCACACTCAGCTCCGTTTTCACACTGCCCTTCCTTTCCCAAGGTTGACACTGAGCGCCCCCCATAGGATTTCTCAAAGGGCCGGCATGTTAGTGTGAATGGGCATTGCTCATGTGCTTGCCTCCCCGCACATCCCGAAGGGACCAGTGGCAAAGGGTAGAGGGGCATTTTAGACAACACCCCTCATCCTCCAAGTTTGCAAAATAGCATCGGCACTAATGAGTGAATGAAGCACAAGAACAGGCCGTGTGTGGCTTTCATGGAGATGCAGAGAGCAGTGGGGCCTGCAGTGTGCGCTGCCTCTTCCAGGTACAGCTTCAATGATTTTTATCTCGGCTTGGAACACAAAGTGTGTTCTGATACTAATACTGATAAAAGCATAAAGGCTGGCGCCATCTGCCATGGCAACTATCAAGATGGCAGATGCTTTTCATCAGCTTTATCTGAACTTTGCATTAATGGGAATTCAGAGACTGTGGGTGCATTTTCAAAAAAAAAAAAAAAGGACATTAAAATGATAGCACTCCTCTGAATAGAACCAATTCATCAAATATCAACCTATTCTCACCGCCTTTATCTCGCTTGTAAGGGAAATAAGGGGGAAAGGATCTTGCTCTGCTTTGCGTGGTGGCTGATGTTTGTTGTTTGGTTTCCTGTATGCGCGCCACTCCAATTGTCCTGTGGCTCTATCCGGACTACTCCCAATGGCTCTGACCCTGGGGAATTGTCTATATAGGGGGCTGTCACCTCCAAGCAGTCCTGCTGCTGCCCTAACAAATGGGATTTAAATGTGCAGTTTCTGAGGGCAGGGCAAGCAAGAAAATAGTGAATGAGTGTTCAGAGCATACCACAGGTAATAACAGAGGCTTTTTTCAAATTTAAGGAAGAGGAATAAGAAGAGAGGGAAATAAATGATGTTCCAGTAGGGCTTCCTGGAACTGATATATACTACATGTATATGCATATTTTGAAGTTCACAGAATAGAGCAGGTACACCTCTCCACTCAGCCCGAGAACAGGACAATTCACTACACGTATTTCAAAAAGATGCTATTTACTTTCAGCCCATGAGTTCAGCTATGTTGGCCAGGAGAGCATATAGAATGTATAAGTACATGATGGTAATAGGCTGTGTCCATGATTCTGTTATGCTTCTCTAGTTTATTATATGTTATTTTTCCATAGGGTGTTTTCCCTCCTTTTTGGCTTGTTAACTAAGTGCATATTTTATCTATCTTTCTCTAAATGTATTTATTTGAGAAAGTTCACTCAGAGTTAAATATTGGATTTTAAATATATGAGAATATATTTTAATTCTATGTTTGATGCATATGTAGTATACATACATCAAACATAGAAATAAGTATATGTAAAGCATAGAAATACACTGAGTGGCCAGATTATTATGATCTCTGAATGCATAATAATCTGGACACTCAGTGTATATCCTATATAATAAAAGGCTAATATGCAAATTGTCCCCTCGATCAGGAGTTCAACCAGCAGGCAGGCCAGCCAACTGCCCATGTCCCCTCCCCCTGGACAGGCTGGCCGGACCCCACCCATGCCATACATATTCTCACATATAGCTTAGTAATAAAATAAACAGCAGCATGTAAATTAGAAAGGAATGAACACACAATGGACATATACAAGTATTTAAAGTAAAAGACTTTAGGACTACACAAATGACTACCAGGAATTGGAGAAAGCCCTTTGAAAAGAATTTTTCTCACTCTGAAAAGAAAACAGAGGAAAACCAAAACCAGAATAGGTGACTAGAAAAAAACTAAAACAGCAGCACCATGGAAGGGCCATGAGCTCTTCTGAGAAACGTGAGCTGGACCACTGACCTCCATCTGGCTCAGGGGAGCAGAGACCATGTCCAGCCTGCCCCGTCAGGTGGAGTAGCCCACCTTCAGCTACTCACACAGAGGGAGCTCTTTGAGAATCCTCCTCTTCCTTCATTGTGACCAGGCTGAGGGTGGGTTTCCCCAACATGATCACAGGAGTACTTCCCCCTGTACTTTCTCCAGACAAAGATTCATTCTCAGATCTGTTTCCATTTCTTTTTTAAATGGAAGGGGGCGGGGAGAGAGAGAGAGAGAGAGAGAGAGAGAGAGAGAGAGAGAGAGAGAGAGAGAGAGAATGAATGGAAGAAGAAGAAGAAGAAGAAGAAGAAGAAGAAGAAGAAGAAGAAGAAGAAGAAGAAGAGAAGAAGAAGAAGAAGAAGAAGAAGAAGAAGAAGAAGAAGAAGAAGAAGAAGAAGAAGAAGAAGAAGAGGAAGAAGAAGAAGAAGGAGGAGGAGGAGGAGGAGGGAGGGAAGGAAGGAAGGAAGGAAGGAAGGAAAGAAAGAAAGAAAGAAAGAAAGAAAGAAAGAAAGAAAGAAAGAAAGAAAGAAAGAAAGAAAGAAAGAAAGAAAGAAAGAAAGAAAGAAAGAAAGAAAGGGAGGAAGGAAAAAGAAAGAAAACCTACACCAGAACATAATTGTTGGCTAACATACATGCTCTGCACTGAATCCCACACATCATTAGAAGGTAAAAGTCTACACTCCATGAACAAGGAACAGAGTTTTGCTTGAATTTTTAGTCTACCCAACTGTCTACTTTTCAAACAAAAAGGAGAAGATATTTTAAGAAACAAGCAAACTCATCGCAAACACCTTCATATGTCCATCATCGTCTCATTTAATAATTTATAACTTTCTGTGGGCTGAAAAGTGACCCTCAGCTCCCTCTATAGAGTCTCAGTGTGAGGCTCTGTTTTAGAAGCAAAAAAGGCTAAACTCCACTTGTTTTTCATAAGGAAAAACAAAGTTTTAATAGATCTTTTTGTTACAATAAATGAATAAATAACTACTTAGTCCTAACAATCCAATTAGGTACTAAATTAACAAGATTATGTTTGTGAAAGGGACCAAAAAAAAAAAAAAAAAGGAGATAAACTCATACAAAAGGAAATGCTATTACATACTGGGAGCAAATCTGTAGCAATTGGACATAAATGCAAATCTTATCAGAATGAGATGATTAAAGGCAGGCTGACACAAAGGAACAATAAAAGGCCCAATGATAAGAAAGTGTCTTAAGGAGCAGAAAACATGTGGAGAACAGGGTTCAAATGCTAGCTGTAGCACTGGCTCTGTATTCTTCCACATGTTACTTACTGTCTCTGCTCTTTGAGATCTCTCATAAAATCAGGGTTGAATTTTAGTCTTCCTTGGACATTTTATTATTTTTATTTTTTCTTTATTTCATTTTATTCTTTTCCTTTGGGCTTCTTAAATGAAATGTGAAAAATTAATGTAGAGTACCAAGTAGAAGTGCCAACTTTTTGTTTTATCCAGTAAGGACAATAAAAGTCATATTCATAGCCAAAATTTCATAAAAGATAGGACATTTTAAACCCCTGAATAAGAAGACGTAAAATTGAATAAAAAAACAGCCTTTTACTTGGAAGAAACTTCATTTTAGAAGTTATTTTTCTCATTGCAACATAAGCCAGTGAAAACTCTGTCCCAGGCTGGTCCCCATCCACAGACCGGCATTTGAGAGTTGCTGGAAGTGAGGTTCCCTTCTATCGCTAACAAGTCTGTGATTCTCAATATTGATGTCCTTTCTAAAACCCTACTTCCAAATGAAATACCATCCAATCAACTCAATCCCAACGCTTTGCTGGTGAACGGTGATCTATGTTTACCCTACCTCAACAGGCAGACTTGAGGGCGAGACAAATGAAAAGAACTTTTTCATTCATGCAGTAAACGTATCTCTGAAAAGTTTCATATAAACTCATTTTTGTATACCTATCATACTTTAAAAGCACCACAGGAATTTTTTATTCAAATCAATCTTATAGGGACCTTTCCTTTAAAAAGAATTATATTTAGAAAGTAAATAATAACCTATTAATTGATCTTCTGTATAAACCTGCATTCTCACATACTTAAGCAAGGTTCCTATGTATCATAAAAGATCATCTGGTAAAGGCCAGCATAGTACTATGAATTTATTTACCCTGAAGGTCTAATTATATTTCCCATGAACAGATAGCTCTGCTATAAATCTCCTCAAAATAATATTTTAAAGTATTGGAAAAAGCACAAGACTCAGAACAATAATAAAAGAATAGCTCATTTACATTGAGTATTTTTTATTAAGGGCTTTATATGTATCATTTCATTTAATCCTCAAAATCCTATGAAATAGATATTATTGACCCCATTTTACAGATGACAAAATTGAGGCACAGAGAGGGTAAACAACCAGACTAAGTCTAGGCATCTAGGAAGTGGTGGAACCAGAACTAAAAACCAGAGAGTCTGACTCCAGAGGGCACTCTTATCCACTCTGCACTTCAACTGTGAAGAGCTCTGTACCTCCACCTAGAAGGATAGTTACCGATGGATCAGTGGTGAAATTTTTCCCTGGAAATGATTTCATGAAGTTACCATAGTTATTAATCACCAGGCCGCAAGGAGCAATGACGATGGCAGTGTAATCACACTCACCTGCCTTCCCAATTTGTTGAAATATGGTAGTGGTCCTCAAACACCAGTGCATGAAATCACTGGGGTGCTTGCAAAAAAATGCAAATTTTAAGGCCCCATCACCAGAATTTGGGATCCACTCTGGCTTAGGTGAGTGTAAATGTTATGTGGCGATACCATGAGCCATTAAAGGCTCATATTTGATTTTTAGGCCTCACTTTTCCTTTATGGTAATGGCATTCCAGAATAGAAGTCTACTTTAGCTGAGCCCATTCATGGAACTAATTTTTTAAAAATACCCCTGGGTTATTTCAATGTAGATGATATTTGGACCTCACTTAGAGACAACCTGAATTAGATCGTGTCTAAGTTTCCTTCTTGTTTCAGCTCTTTGAATTTATCCTTATAAGTAATGTTTCAATCTTATATTCTCTGTAATAGTGGAGTTTGCCAATATTTGCCTATCCTATATGATAAAAGCCTAATATGCTAAGTGTCCAGTCGACTGGTCAGCCGTTCAACCAAGCAAAGCATAATATGCTAATGATATGCGAAGGCCACTCAACCACTCGTTATGATGTGCACTGACCACTAGGGTGCAGATAATTGACCTGATGTGCACTGACCACCAGGAGGCAGACGCTCCAACCAATAGGTTAGCTTGCTGCTGGGCTCCGGCCAATCGAGACTGAGTGAGATAGGCTGGACACACCCTGGAGCCCTCCCGTGGTCCCTCCCTGGCCTTGATTGTGCACTAGTGGGGTCCCTCAGCCTGGCCTGCACCCTCTCACAATCCGGGACCCCTCAGGGGATGTCAGAGAGCCAGTTTTGGCCCAATCCCGCGGGCCAGGCCGAGGGGCCCCACTGGTGCATGAATTTGTGCACTGGGCCTCTAGTATTCTATAAACAGAGTGCTCTATGCACAATGACCAAGTATAAGAAGATATATTAGCTCTCACCTCTTTCATTCATTCAACATATGTGTGTGTGAGTGTGTGTGTGTATGTGTGTATACACACACATATGTATCCTATATAATAAAAGCCTAATATGCAAATTGTCCCCTCCACTGGGAGTTTGACCAGGGGGTGGGGCTGGCAGCAGGTGGCCAGGAGAAGGGAGGGGCCCTGGCCAGCAGCTGGCAGCCATTAGGGACCCTACCCATGCACAAATTTCTTGCACTGGGTCTCTAGTATATATATACAGTGTATTACTCAAACAACATGTATCACTTAGTGAACTAAGTGCTAGGGATTTAATGATAAATGAAACAGATATCATTCTTGCCCATATGGATCTGACAGTCTAAAGGGAAATACCTGTATTAAAGAGTTGTTAGCCATCTGATAAGAGTTATAAGGAGGAAATAAAAGTTGCAAAGGAACACATAATAAGGAGGGAGATCTGTATTAGTCATGTTAAGTTAGGATATGCTATAGCAACAAAGTAACCAAACTCAACACAACCAAGATTTTTCCTCATCTGTGCTCCCTATTCAACATAGGGCTCTGCACTCCACATGGTCATATAGGGACTCAGGCTGACAGACCTTCTACCACCTGGGATGTTTCTTATCACCCAGAGGAGAAGGGAGAAGGAGAATCAGATGCGAGCTCTCACTGCTCATAAAATCGCCATGTGCCTTTTCTGCTCTCCATTCCTTGGCCAGAAAATGTCACGTGATTCTGCCTATGTGTAAGGGGGCTAGGAAATAATAGGGGAGCAACTGGAATGTTTGCCAAGCATTACTGTGAGTCTGCCCAATAATCATGGGAGTCAGAGAAGTCTCCTCTGAAATAGAGAAGTTTAAACTAAGACTTGAGGTCAGGTGAAGGGGAGGGAGGGTAGAGAAAAGATGCTCAGGCAGAGAGAAACACACATGTGAAGGCCCAGAGGCAAGAGAAGGCATGGCAAGTCTGAGGAATTAAAAGCCTGTAACATGGCTATATGGTAGAGATTAGAGCAAAGACTAAACAGGGTGTGTAACATATTGCTTTATCCTGAGGGAGATAGAAAGTCATTTGAAGGGTTTTTAACTTGAATTTCACCTTTTAATAATAATTTTAGATCTAATCAAGTCATGAATTTTACTTGCTGGTGACCTCTTAGTTAAAGTAACTATAAATGGTATATATTTTAAAAAGCAGTGTAGAGGGGCACCATTAGAAGATGTTCCTGGACGTAAAATATGACTTCTTACTCACAGTTTCCTAATGAGATTTGTCCAAGTGATAATCTGTTAATTACCAAATACTAATCGCTGTAACACTGGTTTTTCTTTCTTGGCTAGCTAGTGCCAGACCCAAAAGCTAGAGCTCCTAGTAACTTTGCAAGTTTTCTTCACACTAAACTCTTACCCAAGTTTCTTTCACAGCCAATAAAATCAGATTTGTAGACATGCTTTGCAAACTATAAATTTCTATACTAATACTTATTGTTGCTGTAACTGCTTATCTAAGACACCACACACAAAACCATAGCACATTGCTAAGTAAAACAATAAATAATTTCAGACTTTTTGTAATTATAAGTTGAATGTTCCAAACTTCGCCATCTTGTACCTATATGTAAGTTTCTTACATCAGTTAGGAATTATTTTTATCTGCTCACTATAGAAATTGGATGTAACAGTGCCCCCCTTCCCCAATAAAAGATGATTATCTGCTCATAAATATGAAATCCAGGATTGGTATAGAGGCCAACAACATACTGTTAGTCCAGTCAACAACTGAATAATCCCCAAAAGCAAATGTGAACTTCCCATTTTAGGAGAAAGAAACTGTTGGGGATTTTTAGACGTTTATTTTCTAATTTCTAAGAAGTCATAAGATCCTGTCTCTGCTGGCATGCCATTATGGAAACTTCCACTTTCTGGACATTCTCCAAAATGGTGCCTAAGAGTAACAGAGAAAGATTATACCAAATCCTGTAAACAATATAACCATAATCCAACAATCTAACATCATTGCATATACATTTTTTACAGTATTTCTGATTGCCTGATCATAGGCGTCTGAAGTAGAAATGTAAGCTCTCAACATGTAATGGCAAAATGCCCTTCAAAAAGGTTGGAAGCATTTTTATTAGCACTGGTAGGGGATGACAGCTTTTCTCACCACCAAATCACCAGAGTTGAGAATATTCTACTTTTTTCACCTCAAAGGTAAGGAATGAGGAAAGAGAAGGGATGTACAAATGGCATTGAAATGTTGTTTCAGTTTTCACCCTCTGAGTCATGACTGGCAGCTATGAAATGCAATCCAACAAGTGTGGTCACGTTACAATGGAGGTTGCTGGAGGAACAGCTCCAAGCGGGATGCCATGAAAGCAACCCCATAAAATGGCCTTCATCAGTGAGACAAGGAAATTATTGCAATCAGGAAGGTTCATCAGAGGATAACTAGAATGGTATAAAGGGGTCTCAAATATGGGCGTTCTTAAAAATCTTGCCTAGCTCATTTTGATACCCCTACTTTATCTCAGTACACACACACACACACACACACACACACACACACACAATCTCTTGAAGAATCATTGCATAAAAAGTTGTTCCTATCCATATATTTTTAATAGTTCCAGATTTGTTTTTTTTAATAAACAATGTGCTAACCAAGTTATTAGAATTTATTTGATTTCTGAGATCAAACTGGCAGATTAGCTGACTACAGTGGATAAAACTGCCCCAAATTCCCAGTTCCTCTGGCACTTTTGGAATAAATATGCACATCTAAAATGAATACAACTATTTCCAACATGGAGGCATGGTTTTAAACAAATATTTAAATTTTACAATTATTACATGAATATATTCAAGAGAAGCATAGGATTGGTATAATGGTTTGTGATTGGGTGAAGTTATTTAAGCAAGATGTTGGGGAGAGATTGAACTTTAGTAATATAAAGAAATGGAGAAATGAAATTTGGAAGATGTTGGAACATAAACTTGAAATGACTGGGAAGGGAGAGAAAGGGACAAATATGTCAAGGAAGATCAAATCTAGCAGAGGTAGGTGGGTGACAAGAAGGCAAATAAATGGCAGAGGATCACTTCAAACAGGCAAATCCAGTTTAAGTTGCTAGAGGCCTTCAATCAATCAAGAAGATTGATTAGATTAGAGCCATGAAGAGCCACTGGAGGACTGAGTCACTGAATACCGTGATCCCAGTGCCAGGCATGAGAAATTATTTGGGCAACCATGTGCAGAATAACTTGGAATCAAGAAAGAAGAATGTTCTGGTAATCAAAAAGTAAACCAGAAACTGGGCGTAGTAGAGCTACAGGGAAGAACTCAAAGCCTCAAGGAGCATCAGAAAGGGGCACAGGAAATATCACAGCAGCTCACAGAATAGGTCCACTGGGGGCAGTGTTCATTTCTGGCAAAGGCACCAACATGGCAGTGGCCTTTGAGCACAGCTATTGCTTCTCTTGCACCCAGAAAACTTGAGCCATTTACCTCCTACTTCCCCTCATGAGTTCATTAGGGCTCTCTCATATCTGAGTGTCTCCAAACACCTCTTGAGTCTATTTATAACTCCAGCAGGCATGGTGTCTTAGCATAAGCAGTTGCCTTTTGCAGGTGGCTATTTGTGACCAAGGATAGAGAGAAAGGTACTGAAGATCGCCCTGAAGTTTGGGGCTTAATGGGTTAGTGGATAATAAAGACAGCGCAGGAAGAAAGAGCAGAAGGGGGAAATTCCGGCAGTGGAAGAATGGGAAATGGAATCCTGGTTGCACAGCCCAGAATGCAGGTCAACAACAATTCCTGTGTTAGAATGGAGGGGGCTGGAGCAGAGCCTCAATTTCGAATGCAGCGAGGGCAGTCCGACAAGACGGATCGCATTAATATGAAAAGAATATTATTGAAATCAAGAAGGTACAACAGAGGGCAACCAGAATGATACAAAGACTCAAGGATCTTAATTATTTACAAAGGTTGGAATCATAGTTGCTCTACTTTTCTCTGTGTAAAAAAAAAAAAAAGTAAAGGGAATTTACTAAGAATGTCCTCAATTCCAAGGTAGCCAAACAGAGGGAGATTTGCAAGGACTAAATGCCAAAGAGAAAGAAAAAAGAAGGGGTATATACTTAATCCCAGAAAGAACATGGTATTAAGTTAGTTTTAGTGAGATTTATTTACAAAGACAGGGGTAAATTTACAGTGAAACTACTATGCAGGTTCAGATTGCTAATATATGTGTACTGTACATATGCATATGTGTTATTTATACAAATACTATATATTTTAAAGAGATAAGCATTACAAAGGGACGTAATTATGGGGTGGCACAATTGCAGACTCAACTAGACTTACTGAGATTTCCTGTTCTAAAATTTCCTGTGTGCCATAGCCCTTCCATGTAATTTTCAATGTTTTGAGTGCCCATTGGCAATACAGACTAACCACTAAAACAATCTAGCAAGATATTCCAGTGAAACTTACAGGAAAGTAAAACTGATCTTGAGCTGTCAAAACACCACTTAAAATACAGCATACTGACAATCAGTCAAACTAAGGAACCTCTGAAGAATGCTTTTTGAGGAAGAATCCAAAGAATTATTATAAACCCATTTCACCTTGGCCACCAGATAGCAAACCCCTATCAAACTCACAATGGACTTTGATATTTTCAATCTATGTTTTGGCCCAATTGTTACATAAACAGCAATACTTACTGAATTTCTGTCATGCACTCTGCAATCACGAAATAAAACAGAAATACATAGCATAGTCCTGCATCCAAGAAGTCAATAAGTAGTAAGCTTTTCTTGCTCACAACTGTATCCCCAAGACTGAGCCCTTTGCTTAGCCCTCAATAAATCATAAATAATAAGTGGAGAATATCAGCTTTGTTTATGGAAAACCTACTAAAAGCTAAGCTTTGGAGATACATTCTCACATTTAATCTTCATGAAGATCCTGTGAAGTAGGTAGTTTGAACCCTATATAATGGAGGCACAGAGAGGCTAAGTACATCATCTAAGGTCACACAGCCTGTAAGTTGCAAAAACAGGACATAGCCCAGAACTTTGTTGCTTCCCTCTAAGCCATCTTGTGTCCTATAACCTAGTTGTGAAAACAAGATAAATGCAAGTGAAACAACGGTAAGAGATACAAAATGCAAAATACTTAAAAGCAAGGGAACATGGTTCAGACTGCACATGTTAGAGAGATTCAGAGCAGATAAGCCTGGAGTGGTCAGGACCTTCTTAGAAATGGGACCAGGGAATGGGCCTTGAACAATGAAAGGATCAGAGGAAAAGGTCACCCCAAATCAGCTGTGTGGTTAGTTAGTGGAAAATGCTAATGGTTGCCAAACCTGGCTGGGAAAGTCTGCATTAGGGTTGAAGAAACCTACTGGTACAGGACATTGCTATGTATATTTCCCTCCTGATAATCTCTTTGGGATAGGAAGGGGGAAATGTTTAAAACTGCTGACCCTGGCTTCCGAGACCTCTGGGGGGGGGGGGGGAGTGGGTATAACTCACAATAAGGAGAGGGTGAAGTTTTATCCAATGTTCCACCTCTGCCTGAGATTTCAGCTGCCCCAGGTTACAGGAGAGGTAATTCCAAAATATGGAACAGTGCTTGGTGCCGTGAAAGCTATGCTGTTCAAGATAATAGCCACTGGCCTTTGTGAAATGTGGCCAGACCAAAATGAGAGGCGGCATATGTGTAAAATACACAACATTTTTTAAGACAATGAACAAAGGGACATAAAATATCCCATCAGTTTTATATTGATCACATATTGATAATATTTTGCATGTATTGAGTTAACTACAATATAGCATCGCTGATTTCACTTGTTTCTTTTTACCTTTTAATATGGCTACTGGAAATTTCTAAAATACTACATGACTCACTATGTATTTCTGTTGGTCATGTATGTAATAGTTTGCTAGGGATGCCATAAAGTATGACAGACTGGTTGGCTTAAACAGCAGAGATGTATATTCTCACGATTCTGGGGCCAGAAGTTCAAGATCAGGGTGTTGACAGGGCTGGTTCCTCCTGAGGCCTCTCCCTGACTGGTTGACGGCTGGCTGTCTTCTCCCTATGTCTTCACAGGGCCTTCTCTCTGTGCATGTCTGTGGCTAACCCCTTTTTATTAGGATACTGTACGGATAAAGGCCCACCCGAATGATCTCGTTTAACTACCTCTTTAAAGACCCTATCTCTAAACAGTCCCATTCTGAGATACTGGGGATTGAGACTTCAACATAGAAATTTTGGGAAGACAATTCAGCCCATAACAAGTCAACACCATGCTAAAAGGCAGGGGGCTGGAGAAGACATACTTTCATAGAGCATGAGACTTTCTGAAGTGCTTTTATGTGTGAATCTGAAGCAAGAGTCCAGGGAGCACAATTCCTTACTAACCTAAGCAAAAGGGGAGGAGCAAAGCAGAGAAAGAGAAAAGATAGGCTGACAAACATGAATGAGTGCAGGAGTAAAGAAGGATAAGAAGTAATGGCCAATAATGTCACTGGAGGTCTGAAAAAAAATTTTTTTTAAGAAAGTTGCCTGTGATAAAATTTGAGTGGCAAAAATTCCAAGGGAATTTTAAGAACAGGAATGCCATTTAATTTAACCTGTATACTTTACTGGGACAGTTGCATGGAAGCCTTTTTTTTTTTCTCCCAAATATATCTTTATTGATTTCAGAGAGAAAGGAAGAGGGAGCGAGAGAAATAGAAACATCAATGCTGAGAGAGAATCATCGCACGCTCCACACTGGGGATCAAGCCCACAACCTGGGCATGTGCCCTGACCGGGAAATGTACCGTGACCTCCCGGTTCATAGGTCGACGCTCAACCACTGAGCCCCACTGGTGGGGTGCAAGGAAGCCGTTTGATGACTAGCAAAACTGCAGTAACTACTATAGCACTATTGCAGCAAAACACACAACTAGTGTTTAAGTAGCTGCCTTGAAAAATCAAAGCAAAAGGGACAGTGTGCAACAGGCTTAATAATCAACCACAAAGCACGATGTGAAGGAAATCAGGAATCCCTATAAGTAAGAGAAATTGGAGAAGTTGGTGACCAGAAGAAAGGCGAGTCCACTGAGACTCTCAGTTGACATTGGCCTGAAGCTTGTGAGGGGAGTGAGTTCATGGGCTAACAGTAGAATGAGGGCCTGACTCATCTTATTTAACTACTAGAGGCCCGGTGCATGAAATTCGTGCAAGAGTAGGCCTTCCTTCCCCCGACTGCCGGCACTGCCTTCCCTCAGGCCACTGGCAGGCACCCAGGACCGACCGGGCTTCCCTCGAAGCCCCGGCTTCATCCAGAAGGACATCTGGTCTAATTAGCATATTATGCTTTTATTATTATAGATGACCTGGAGTGTAAGGCCACACGTGGGAGTATTTGGGGATGCCCTGATGCCTGGATTTTGAGTCCTACCTGAATAAAATTTACCATAGGTTTGTACACGGTTTTCAATGTTACCTCATTTTTTTTTTACATCACCTCATTTGATTTCAAAACACACATGTGTAGCAGACAACTGAACTGCACCACTTACCATTCCCATTTGATGAATGAGAAAACTGACGCTCAGAGGAATTGCATGATTTGGGAACTAAAACACTGACATAGAGAGTAGTATTTCAGATTTCCCACAGCCCTCTACCATCCTTACCCCAAATAACAACAACAACAACAACACACACACACACACACACACACACACACACACACACACACACACACACTTTTGCATGTGTGGACTGGACTCCTGATGCTCAGTTTTATGTTAGAATTTCTCACTACTCATTGTTTCCCCTTGTAAATTATTGCATTATCCAATTCTAAACACTTCTGGTGGAGTAACAAAATGCATGCCAGGAAATTGTCCAGGAAATTCATGTCAAATTGAAAAATGTGTTTTAAAAATACCAGCTACATATGTCTAACAGGTATTTTAGCAGAGCTGTGGCTTAAATCGGGTGAACTATCTCAGCACCTCAGACCTGTTATCTTTTTATGGTGATTTTTGCCCAGGGCAAAGATCTGGAGAGAGAAGATTGATTGGTGTCAAGAAGAGGAAAGCATGTCTTAAATTTTTTTCTTCCTTTTCAGCATGAAAATGAAAACATATGAAATGGGGAAAGGGGCCTTTCATTCAGTGACAGATAAAAAAAATTTAATAGATATAGCTCTTGTGTTTTATTTGATATACACTACTTTCCTCCCAATGTGAATTATCCATAAATTATGCATAAATCCCCTCCCTGATCCAAGGAATGGTGCTACAAATGGTGTGTGGAGCTGATGTAGGAAACAAACTGGCCTTAATGTCTTTTCACAGGCAGTTGTTTCATTTTCTTGGATTTTGCTTGTTTGTTTTCTCTAATTTGTGACTTACACATGGTCACAAGGGTAGCCCATTAACACTATTTTAAGAGCAATTTTAACAAAAAAGAAACACTGTATCTATACACGTTTTCTCATTGGCTAGTTAGCCAAATTTTTAGTGATTTGGTTGGAGAGACAAATTCTAGGAAAAAAGAGTCACATGTTTCATTCTGAATCGAAGGCAGTTTCCACAGATCTCCAGAAGAAAAGTATGGGACATTTCTGAAGATTCCCCCAAGTCCCCTCACTCTAGTTCTTGCTGCTCAAAATGTGATCCACAGACCAGCAGCATCAGCACCACATAGGAGCTTGTTAGACCTACTGACTCTGAATTGGCACTTTAAAAAATCCCAGTGAGCCCAGCTGGCATGGCTCAGTGGTTGAGCCTTGACCTGTGAACCAGGAGGTCATGGTTCGATTTCCTGTCAGGCACATGCCCGGATTGCAGGCTCGATCCCCACTGGAGGGCGTGCAGGAGGCAGCCGTTCAATGATTCTTTCTCATCATTGATGTTTCTCTCTCACTCTGTGCCTTTCTCTCTGAAATAAAAATAAACATATATGTAAAATAAAACATCCCAGTGATCCCTATGGATTTGAAAGTGTGAGAATCACTGCCCTGGATAATTCTCACTTAGAGCACCTAAATCCTCTCAAAGCAGAATTTTAAGGCCCAGCACTCACTCCAGTGACATTGGGGGTTGAAATCATAGACAGACTCTTCAGTAAGAACTCCGGGAGCCAGAGAGTAAACATCTGTGACCCGCCACGGAGCTGTGTGGAATCAAGGCAGTCTGAAACAGAGCATGTATTGCTGCTGCATGTGATGGCTGAAATTCCACAGCAGACTCCCAACCTATTCCTCACGGACAGTTACCACAGAACCAGATTGCCTGGCATTGTGGTCCAAAGCCCGAGAATAAGCCTGGCTGGCCATTATTGCTTCAGTGTGGGGACATGTAAGAAAGGGTGTGGGATCTTAGAATAGGGACAGGAATGAGAAGGGGAGCAGAAAGGGAATGAGAGGGAAACAGCTTAGGTGTCCTGGGCAGGCAAGGATGGATCATAAAGAGAGACAGAGACAAAGCCGGGGGCGGGGGGGGGGGGGCGCGGGGGGGGCGCGTGCTTTCCAAGACTAACTGAATCACACCAGGTGGGACCATCACACAGGACTGCCACCCCCCACCACGTCTCCCCACCACGTCTGGATGACATCACACCCTGAAAAATAACCAGCTTTCTTGGCTCTCCTAGAGGAGCGTCACCAGCCAGCCCACCCTGCAAATCCTGCTGCTTCCTGCCAGCTTCTAGGGCCAAAGGACTCGCCCTCGGGCCATGAGTCCCATCAACACTGGCATGCCAATGCCAAAGTGGCAACTGTGGGATGACAAGAGCCAACTGCCTGGTTCACGTAAAAAGACAATAATCTAAAGGTCTTTAACCTGCTAACAATGTGCTGACAAACCCGGAGTTTGCTGTTATTGGGACCAGAACTGAGACTGCAGATTGATTGATTTTTTTAATTTAATATTTGTTCATGGGGAGGCTGGCTTCTTTATTGTGGTGGCACCTGCTAGTGCCATTATAGTTACAAGGCCTGTTGGAGAGGCTTTACGGTGAAGGCTTATTTCTATTATAAATACTGATTGGGGTGGGTGGTTAATATCCCAACAGTTTCTTGTTGTATTGGGCTCAATCAAGTCGGGCCCATATTGTTAAACCACACACACCATCCTTGCGTGAGCCCGCATGCATGCATGCACGCACACACCATATATATATATATATATATATATATATATGCATTTTTTTTGTCAAAGTCAGCACCATTAAGTTGTGGAGGAAATATTATCCAAGTCAATCCTTATATTAATCACTAACTTCAGATCAAGAATTTGTACAAAGAAGTGGCTTAAAGCTCAGTTATAAAAGCTGAATTACTAGTATTAAAGTGATATTATAAAAACATATACATTTGATTGGTAAAACTATCTCAAACAAGCAACTCAGCACATAGATTTCCATTTATAAGACAATAAAAGAATATTAATATAGAGTTCATTATTCTATCAGTCTAGAAATAATTATTAAGCACCATGTGCCAGGAACAAAACAGACAAAAGTCCATACCTTTATGGAACTTACATGCTTTCGGGGAAAACAGAGAGAGATTCAGAAGACAGAGACAATAGAACTTATTGACAGATGTGACATGAGGTGTGGAAAATGCAGATTAATATTCCAAAAAGTTTGGTGCAAGCAACTGGAAGTATAAATCGCCATCAACTGATATAAGGAAAGTTGTGGAAGAAGCAGGTGTTGGTGGGAAGCTCAGAGTTGACTCTTGGATTTTATGTTGAGATAACTATTAGACCCTCAAATGGAATGTCAAGCAGGAGGTTGGATGTATGAGTCCAAAAGTTCAAAGAAGAGACCTGGACTGAAGACAAAATTTTAGAATCATTGACCTATCATCAGGATTCAGGACATGACAGAAAAAACACTCCAGGTATTTAAGGCAGAAACTTACAGATTTGTTAGAAGGGCTGAAAGAACAAAATTCAGGGACCACCACTGTTGTTGTTTTTTTAATTCTGAGGTCCCTTCATCATAGCTGTGATCCAGAAGTCAAGAAGCTGCTACCATTACCACCATTACATACCTCACATCCATGAAACTGGGTGAGAGGAATTAAATGTGGAGCCCAGCCTCTGAAAGACTCAGGCATGTCAGAGAAAAATGGCTTCAGCATCCTTGCTGTCTTCTACTTCTCATAAAAGTACTTGTCATTGCAGAACCTAAACTGCATTCCTAATCCAACCTACAAGAGTTTAGAAAATACTGTAGAGTTGTCAGCCTTCAAATACCTAAAATATAGAGGAGAACATAAAGGTATTCATATGGATGCCAAGATAGATAATGTCTAGGATAAACAGCATTTAAAACCTTAAGATGGGATGGTCACCAAGATAATAAATAGAGAGAGGAACCAAAGATTGAGCAGTGGATCTCCCCAGCACTGAGAGAATGGGGATGGGACAGGATATGGAGAAATGGCTATGTGGTTAGTGGAGCACCATGATAGTATACTGTCCTAGAAGCTAATGAAGAAAGTGCTTTAAAGAGAAAGGAGTAATGATTGGCCTACTATCTTCAGATGCTATACAGTTCTAATTTTTTGTAAAAATAATGTATAGTTACTGTAAAAAAAAAAAGATGTGAAGAATAAATGTCACTTGAAACTCTACTCTTTAGGGAGAGATAATCACAATTAACATTTGGTGAACTCCTAACCAAATCAGTTTAAGTATATATGATATGTATGTACTTGCTTTTTATCTATCTACATACAATTATATATAAATGAATTACATTATTTATGCCATTTTATCATCTGTTTTTATTAGCCAATAATATAACATGGCCATGTTTCCAGGGTTGATAGATATATATTTGCATCATCATTTATTCAAGAATACATTGCATAAACACACATACCATAATTTATATAACAATTCCCCTACAGATGGACACTCAGGTTGTTCCAATATTTCAATATTATATGCTGTATTGCAAATGAATCTTTGTTAATATGATATAAAATTCTTGATTTCTAATGCTTCTTTTTACCAAATTAAGTATTTGGGATAAAAAGAATCCGTTAGATTTAGAAATGATCACAAAGTTGCAAAACTTCATAAAAGAAAATAATTTAGATTGAGCTTATGTTTTATAAATCCTAGCTCCTGATCTTGGTGTCTCGAAGTTCAATATAATAAAATGTTTTCTTGTATAGTTTGTGTCAATTCACATTAGTCTAAAATTTGGTGAATCCACCAGCACAGATACCCTTTTGACCTTATTACACTATTATCAACCTACAGCACTGCATTTTTTAAATGCTTTTAGGAAATCATTTTTCTATAAAATGTTTACTTAGCATTATAATTTGATAGTTAAACCAGTCCTCAATGCTCTGTAGATATAAAATTTAAATATTTAGCATAGAGTATAATTCCTGCTGCTTGATTTTTTATGTCCACCAACACAGAGATGAGTTAGGTAGGAAGCAAGAGCAAAACAAAAACTCATGGTGTGGTTGACTCCATCATTTGGAAAGGCAGACTCTGAAAGCTTATAGAAATTCTTGGACTGTATTTGCCATATCTAACAAATTATTTCAATAGCAAAAGCATTTTTAAGGTAGTGTGACTTCATATCTCTCCCTCTCTGTGTATATTAGCTACACGGTGTAGATCAGCATGAGTATGAGTGTGTGCCTCTATAGATAGCTACTCAGAGAGTCTCTGGATGAAATGCACTATATACAGAAATTATAAGGAGTTATTGGTATGTAAAATAGAACCCTAAAACTGTGAAGCAAATTATATCATAGAACACTAGGCACCAAATGGTAAACAAACATAAACAAATAAGCTTTAAATCATTCATTTCTGTTCCCAAGAATATTAAATCTAAGTCTTAAAGGTTTCTTATTTCCTTTCCCCTTTTGTAGGCTGTCCTTTCTTGTCTACATTTCTTAATATATATTGGCCTCTTCAAACATTCTACAGTCATAAAAACCTCAAGGAAACATTTCAGCACTTGACAGACTATTCTAAACTTGGCTGGCTCCGGGAGCCATGGGGTGCCATCTGTTTACTATGACTCCTTGGGCAACACAGGGTTCTTTTCCATGACAGGGATGCTATCAAGGGCTCTGCAACAAAAGTGGTCACTCTTGGACCTCTCCAAACAGCCAAGGCTCACAAGTGTCCAGGAATATCCAATGGGACTCTGCCAGCTGTTACTGGAGAAAGAGTTGAGGATCAAATAAGAAGGCATAAACAGTTACCCCCTCATTGGACCCTTAAGCCAGACTCCTCAGGAAACAGACTCTGATACAGAGATTTGCTTGCAGGAGGTTTATCAGGATTTGTTCTGGGGATCAACATGTGTGGGGTGTGAAGGAAACAGAACTGAGAAGAGGGGAGTAGTCAGACGTTGATGCAATTACAGCAGAGTCCTCAGCCTAGCCCACAAGGAGTTCTGGGGCTAGGATCGATCCTTGGAGTTGTCCCTAATGGGACATGGCCTTTGTGCCCTTGTATATACCAGTCATCAAATGTAGCTGTCCCTGAGAAGGTGAGTGACCTGATGTGAGGGAGCTCTCTTTGTTGAATTCCTCAGCAAGGCCTTCACTGTGAGTGAGTGACCAGCAGCCACATCCCCCAACAACAAAAAAATGAGTGCCTATGTCCCAAAGGGAGATTCGCAGTGCCCAAGGCATCCGCTGCACTCTCCCATTCTCAGGAATCCCCTGATGTCCTGGAAAGCCAACTCTGTATGGGAAATTCCAACCTGAATAGTGAGCATCATCTTTAGACATAGGAGAGGAATAGAAAAGCAGGTGTTGTAGAGGGACCACCAAGGTTCAGTGACTCTCAAATGCAGAACATCAGCAACTGTGGGCACAGCTACTATACAAACTTCTGTAATCAGTTTTAAAAGCCGCACTACGGGGCACCATGGAGGAGAGGGTGCCCTAAATGAGTAGAATTGTTTCAGGGGGCATGAAACAGGAACGTCTGGCAGCGTATCTCCAGCATCATCTACACTTGAAGTTTCCTTATATTTCCACATTGGTGTCCTGTCCATATCCCATGCCCACCCCTGACATCATTGGCAGTACCCATATATGCCAACAGCTTCCTTCATCTTTCTACCACCTCTCCTGCCTCTCTCTTCTCTAGCCCCAGGAATGTTGGGCAGAACCAGGGAGTTAAGACCCCAAGGAGTTAAAACAATGAGGGGTGGAAGTTGGTGGATAAAATGCCCAGCCACCTTGCCTCTTGGTGACACAATTTTGAAATATGTCCTGCACAGAAGTTCTCCAGTTACCTGCAATGGCAATGCACTTATTAACACACCATTTACTGCCTTTCCTTTCTTCCCAGATTCCCCTACTCCCTCTCCTGTTCCTAGGATCATCTCCCAATAAACCATCTGCAACCTAATATTTGGGAGGGGTCCATATCCACTTTAAGGGAAACCCAATCTAAGTGGATAAATGAAGATTATCTTCATCATCATCCATCCTCATTATTATGATGAAGCCTGTAAAAGTAGGGTTTAAATATATCCCTGCTGGGGAAAAGCTACTGCCTTCTCCTCACATTCTCCAAAAATTCTACAGAGTAAACACTCTTTGGTGTCATCCTCTTTCTGGTCCTTTACATGTGGGAAAAGATGGATGAATGGATTACAGATAGTAGATGATAGATGGATGGTTGGTAGGTAGATAGATAGATAGATAGATAGATAGATAGATAGATAGATAGATGATAGCTAGAGTTCTGATGGTTTTATGACTATTTTTGTCCATGTACAAAAACCTGTAAAATTTCTCTTCAGAAAATATTCTATGTAACATTTTTTATGTTGGCTGCCTGCCATCCATTCCCCTCCCTCTGTTTATAACATGTTTGATGATCTTTAGGAAAGAACCCCTGCCCATACTCAGCCCCTGTGGTCGCACCAGACAGACAGGCATGAACCACAGCATTGCAGTTCCGCCAGAAGCAGAGGCTCTATAACATGTTGCCCCTGTTTAAGTCCCACCCAACCCCTTACCCATGGCTTCCTGTTTCATGTAAAGTAAAACTCAAACTATTTTCCTGATTGCTATAGGCTGAATGTTTGTGTCCCCACAAAACTCCCATGTTGAAAGCTAGTGCCCAATGGGATGATGTTAGGAGGTGGAGCCTTTGGGAGATGATTAGGTCATGAGAGCAGAACCCTCATGAGTAGGACCAGTGCCCTTATAAAAGGGACGCAAATGAGCTCACTCACCCCTTCTGGCATGTGAGGACATGGCAAGAAGACAGCTGTCTAGGAACCAAAAAGCAGGCTCTTACAGATGTCCAATCTGCCAGCACCTAGATCTTGGACTTCCAGCCTCTAGAACTGTGAGAAATAAATTTCTGTTGCTTATAAGCCACCTACTCTATGGGATTTTCTCATAGCAACCAGAACAAACTAAGGCACTGATGTAAGAGTTTCCATGTGATCTGGACCTCTTTGACTTCATCTCACACCCCACCTCAGTTTGGCTCTCTCTTCTGCAACCTACCAAGCTCATCCCTAGGCCTTTGCTGTATTTCATTGGACAATTCCTTTCCCAAATCTTTGTTCACCTTCTGGCTTCTTCTTGTGGTTTGGTTCTCAAACCTTATGTCATCTCTTCAGAGAAGGGTTCCCTGACCACCCATTCTAAGGGAGTTAACCCCTCAATCACTATCACATAACTGTCTTATTTTTATCAGAGCCCATGACAACATAAAATTATTGTGTTTGCCCAGCCGGCAGCTGAGTGGTTGAGCATCAACCTGTGAGCCAGGAGGTCACAGGTTCGATTCCTGGTAAGGTCACATCCCTGGGTTGCAGGCTCCATCCCCAGTAGAGGGCATGCAGGAGGCAGCCGATCAATGATTCTCTCTCATCATTGATGTTTCTAGCTCTCTCCTTCTCCCTTCCTCTCTGAAATCAATAAAAATTTTAAAAATTTAAATAAAAAATTCTCGTGTTTATTGATTGACTGACTAGTAAATGATGCCCATACAAAAACATAAGCTCCATGACATCATGGTATCATCCTTGTTCACTTTATTATCCTCAGCACCTAACATAATACCAAGAACATGGTAGGTATTCAATAAAGTTACTTAAAATAATAGATAAATATATAAAATGTTTTCTGTTTATATAGCAAAACACAAGCTTTGAGAGAAAAATATGAAACATCTACTCCATAAAATGTATTGATCATTATTTTAAAACATCCCAAAATGTAATGGCAAAATAATTAAATAAACATGGAAAATAGCAATCATTATGATGACTACAGGCTAACAGGTTTCAGTTATCATTCCAAATTGTCTAGAGATGTAAAATCGAAGGGTTCTTTCAATTTAAAACTTCCTTAATGCCATGGATTTCATTATCCTAGACTGAGTTATTCGTTGCTCCACAACATTAAAATAATAATAGGCTAGTTAATAAGAATAATATAATGACAACAGTAGCAAGAAGTCAATGTTGCTATTTCCTTTGATTTAGAGGTGCTCTAGATCGGGGTTGAAAGGCAGCCGATTTCTGAGTCAGGCAAAGAAGTCCATCATAGTTATGGAGATTTCAAGTTAAATCAGCAAAATGTGTTATCCAGGTTAACCTGTGAAATATGTTTTGCTAGCTACTACCAGGCAAGGAGGAGGGAGAAACAGGTGTGCTAGCAAGGATGTGGGACTGTGTTGTTTTTGCAGGACAAGGAGGAGCAAAGCCTGAAAGATTTAGCCCTTCACAGTGACAACTTTGAGAGCCTGCAGAGATTTATGTGACAGGGGAAGAGGAGGGCAGACCGCCTCCTCTACAGGATCAGCAACTTGATTACAAACACTCAATAACTTCCTGGTTGAAAATGCATCCCTCCCCCTTGCCTATATGTTTCTGATGCCCACCTTATTAATTCCTATTAGGAAATGCTATTTAATTCCATCTACGGCTTTGCAACCTTTGTGTGGCTTCCCCCACGTAGGACATTTACAAGTAAATCACCAAGAAGTATGTACACATACACTTATAAAATATACATGCGCTTGTAAATGAAAATGCACCAAACTGCAAAAAAAACATGCTACATGCTTTGCAAAAACCAGGCATAAGAGGTGGGAGGCAGGTGTTTGGGAAATCTTCATACCATCCCAATATTTTTCTAATGGTTTCCATTTCCAATGCAAGAGAGAATTTGGGAAACATTAGCCACTGTGGTGTGCTGTGAGCAGTGACATGCAGCTAGCAATGCGGTGGGTGGGAACCCCCCTCCTTTTTTTCCTCTAACAAAGAAATAGGGTGAGTTTATTAAAGCATAAATGCCATTTTCATCCTGCAATGTTAACTGCGTGGCTGGGATCCCCGAGGTACAGAGGCAGTCAAAGCAAACAGCTGTGCCACCTACTTGCAACAGTTGTACGCCCACCACTCAGCACGGAGGGGAGGCGCAGGTCAGAGAGAGCCATAAAGAGGATGGGGAACCTTGCTTAGCTCACTTCCCCATAGCCCGAGGGAAAATCCAGCCCTTCAGAGGGTAGGTATTGTGTGTGCAGCCCAGAGCGCTGAACATTCTCTTGCAACTTGTCTCCTATAAACCACCTACTGCATTTTTATATTCTACTGTCACATAGACCAAAACAGTGTTTAGCAAATTAACAGAATGCTAAATAAAAGGCCTATCAACCAACCTCGCAGGCAGCTTGTCACTGATCGTGAGTGGGGGGTGGCGGTAACTGCTGTGTTGGTGGTAAGCGGTTGCTTCCCCATCCAAGTCTCTTTGTGGGGCCTGGGAAGGATGATGCGCTCTGGCCAAGCTGTTATTGGGTTATCTTTGTGGAGCCTAAGGGTTGCCCCATGCCTGCCTGTGTCCACAGAGAGCATGGTGGGAGGGCTCTTGCAGAAGGAAACTGAGCCCTGTTTTGCACACATCCACGCGCAAAGCGCTCTCTTGGTTTCTAACTCGGCTGCCTCGTCAGCCTGCGAGAGACAGGCCACGGACAGGACACTCCCTTGGCAAGCCTCCCTCTCAACCTCTTCTCTGCTTAAGAGGAGTCTGTAGGAGGAGCCCTGCTAAGTGAAAAGTGTGAGAATAGAAAACCCTAGAATATGCCTTTCTTCTGAAGTGGGGCTGCTGGCCATGCTGTTCCCGAGAAGGGTCACAAATGCACAGGGACACAACCTGACATGCGCATCCTTTGTGACTAGCTCCATGTCTTGGGAGATACACTGCAGCCCAGGGTCAGAGGGAGACAACATAAGTAGCCCTACAACCTGGACCTCAGTGGCAGTGTGCCCTAATCAGCTGAGATTAACCTTATCTAAGACATTATCCCAGCATTTCCATTCATCTTACCCCCTGGATATAACTGACTCTCTTCTGAGCCAGCATTCAATCCCTTTGGAAAACTTGTTCTATCAATTGTCCCCTCCACAGCTTTGACATCTAAATATGATAAAGCCTCTCCATTTTTAGAAATTGCCTTCATTTATTCAACACCATTAATTGAAGGCCTTCTTTGTACCAGGCACTGTTCCAGAGATATGCCAACAGATGTATATGGGATATATCAGTGGAATAAAATGATCAAGGATCCCTGCTTTGGAATAGATTATATTCTAGCAAGAGGACACAGACAATAAACAATAACTATATTAAATAATAAATGTGATGGGGAAAAGAAAGCATCAAGCAGAATAAGGAGGAAGCAGAAATGCAGAGGTTGAAGGACAAATGGCAATTTTCAAAGGTCAGTCCGGATTTTATTCACTGAGAAAACATTTGAGTCAAAATGAAAGAGATGAGTGAGTTAGCAGATGCCTGGGGGAAGAATGCTCCAAGCAAAGGGAACAGCCAGTGCTAAGGTAGGAACACTGTCAAATGGGCTGCTGAGTGCAAGGGCCAGCTCTGCAGATGTGTAAGTTCCAAGCTGCTGCTTCTTTCACATTGATATCCACTGAAGTCCTAGCATGTTCCTCAGCCCAGCCAGCTTACCAAAGTCAGGGCAATTGGTGCTCGCCAAGACAGGACAAGCTATCCATAGCAAACTTGAACACAACAAAGGTTTAACGCTTGCTCACGCCTGCTTCTGAAGTGAGTTACCTTGCACAGCACTCTTTCAGATGGCAAATCGAGAACCTAGGCTGCTTCTACTTTGCAATTCCAACATCTCAAACATGCAAAGCAGGAAAGGTGACAGCGTGAAGATGGACCTTTCCTTAACCACCTCCGGCCAGCAATGACACAACATTCCTATTAACATTCCATTGGTAAGAATTAGCCATATGACCTCACCTCTGTACCCCAGGGCTGGGAAATATAGAAGACATGGGTATTTGATGAGCACTAATTAATATTATTTCACAATTATTTCAGGAAGCTAAACATTACTCTAGGGTCTGAAAGAGAAGAAGAAAAAAAAAAAGACACCAAACCAAACAAACCTTAGATCTAAGAG
Organism: Eptesicus fuscus; assembly: GCF_027574615.1. Classification (NCBI taxonomy): domain Eukaryota; kingdom Metazoa; phylum Chordata; class Mammalia; order Chiroptera; family Vespertilionidae; genus Eptesicus; species Eptesicus fuscus. The sequence goes on from NC_072490.1 coordinate 22,794,016, forward strand.
TCATACACATCTGCATCTATTAAGAACAGCAGTTTGGCGAGTAAACAGCAGGCTGACTTGAGGGTACCTCTATGTGGGACTCACGTTTGGCAGTTACTTAGAATGCTGACCCACATATAGTCCGCTTCAGTAGATGTTCACTGATAATGAAATGGTGGCTTGTCTGTGTTTAGGCTGAGACTGGGTAATTGATGGCTGTCTGACAAACTGGCAGAAACCATACAGACATTCTGAAAAGTTCATTAAAAATCACACACTTAGATACGCCAAGATTCCCTGTGACTCTCTTCCCGCCCGCAGTATAATTAAATAAAGCTTTATCTAACCATTTTACTTGTCTGCATTAGGGACTCTGACCAGGGCTCTCTTCCTCCCAAGACTTTACTATGCCCTTATCTGTTGGTACTAATTGAGTTTGCTCATACTGCCACATGGGCAGCGGCTAACGGAAGATGGACAGTCAGATCTGATATGCCTGTGGGATGGTGCTCGAGTTCCTAAAGATCTCTGCATGACCTCAGGCATTTGGGGCCTCAGATTAATAATTAGAAGTTTAAAAATCTCGTGTTTTCATACTAGGGGATTGTATCCATATACAAAGAGAATAAAAATCCTCAAATGCCCATAAGGGCCAGATAATCTCATCAGTAAGTAGAACAGCCTAGATGGGAGGCAAACACCATTGAGCTCAACAGGAATAGTCCTCAAATGCAAATATCCATCAGCATCACCTGGAGGGCTTGTTAAAACACAGACTGCTGGTCCCAGCCCCAGAGCTTCAAGTTCCCGGATAATACTGATGCTACTGGACCAGGGGACACACTTTGAGAACCAATGGTCAAGACAAAGGTAGGCTCACTGTATTGCTAGATCTTCTACTTTTTCAAAAGTAACCAGAAATCTGGATTTATCTGTGAAACATCCCAATTTTTAAAATCTTGGTAACAAATACAAAATTATTTTTAAAACACTCTATGAGTCAGGG
>NC_072490.1:23100000-23185000 GCF_027574615.1 Eptesicus fuscus
CTGGGTATGTGCCATGTACTATTCTAAGCATTTTACATATATTAACTCATTTTAATACAATAGCTCTATAAGGTACTTACTGTTCTTACCTATATTTTACAAAGTGGTAAGGCCATAGTGATTTCATTTTTCTTTAGAGTCTGTAAAGGAGGGAAGTGTTTATGATAAATCTGAATTAACTAGGTTTAGGAACTTAAATCCAAATAGTGTAAAAATAACTAAAATTTATTGAACATTTAATTTTGTGTTTGTCATTATAAATACTATTTTACTTTAACCTTTGCATAATTAATCATAAGCTTCTTTGTTATGATGAAGAAATTGAAGCTTACAGCAATTAAATCAGCATGGAGGTGGAGGAGCTGGGATCTGAGTCAAGAACTGACTGCCTCTGTACACTCTCTAGGGGTCACAAACCCTAGTCCTGATAGTCTGTTGCTAGGTAAGCAATAGAAAGTGTGGAGGAAAATGGTCTAGTGGGAAATCCAAGCAACTGGAGAGCTTTTCTAGAAGTGGGCCCAGAGTCTCTAGATCTAGTGATTTTTTATTTTTTGAGAGAAGTTAAAAATCTAGACTTTTTATATAGAATGTTTAAATTTAAAATCTTGGCAATTTATTCAAGATGAATTGTTTGCCTACTGGATGTGGCCTGGGAATGCCAGTTTGTGACCTTTGCGTACTGTATTGCCTTTAGTAGATTTTGAGGTTTTCCTTCTAACTTTATACAATTGAAAACTAGGAAGAGTCTGTGAAACAGTATTAATAGGATATCAGTAAAATTTCATCCTTAGGGAGATTAATAGGCTAGATGAAACATAACTATTCATTAATCCTGTATAGTTCATAATACATCTCAGGTGAGTTTTAGTTGAGCTTTGTTTTCAAGTTACCATGGGATGCTACTAATTTAAATACAGTCCACTGTAGAGCATAAAATCAAAGAATTAAAAAATTAGACTAGAATCTTAAAAAGATAAGCAAGTAGTAAAATATGTAAATGTTTATTGGAACTCTCTTACTGTTGTACCTCTGATAACAAAGCCTTTTATTTCCTCCTTTCCCTATTCCTACACATTTCTTTCCTTGATAAGAATCATGTGGGAAGTTAAGATATGTACAATTTCTCATTGAAATACCTTCATCAGATTACATGTAGAATTAAATAATACATGGAATTTTGTGACTTTCAATGGAATTTTGTGACTTTTCATGGATTTTAACACAGTTAGTCAAAGCCTTTATATAGTATACTACCCAAAGTTTTAGTGAATGGGAACTGTTTGAAATAAAAGTCAGTAGTTGTTTGTTATTATTTTATTGAATCCTTTTATGTCACTTAAAATATAAATAAAATATCCCTGGATATAACTTCAGTATCATTTTATAAGTGTTTGAAAAACATTTCAGATTAGTCAGTTGTTAGAGGGTCCTTCTACAAACCTAGATTAAAGACCTAACCTAATAATTGTTAGTAGCAAATTCACTATTACAAAATAGTTTTTCTTAATATATTTTCAAAGTCTACCTTATAAGGAAAGATATTCCACCCCAAACCAGTAGTTCTTTAAAAAAAAAAAAAGCTTAATAAATTATGAATTATTTAGATCCTATTTTTGTATTACTTAACATATAAATAAAATACTTGTTACTGACTTAATTTTTGTTGTTGTACATTTCTGTTAATGGAGTGTTTTGATTTAGAGCATTTCATTTAATAATGTTCAATTATTGGTCAAAGTATGGCTCTAAAATATTAATATAAAATATTTTACTATGGATTTTTATAATAAGAACAATATATGTTCATTACAGAAAAATTGAAAAATATAAAACACATGTGATTCCACCACACAGAAATGACCAGCAAACCTCTTTATATTTTGAGGCCTTTTTTTTTTTTTTTCCCACTTAGACTGCTTTTTCCCCCCCACTTTGTCTTTTCCGTGATATTATTCATAGTTTAGTAGATTTGTTTTTAAAAGACATCAAAATATTTAGAGTTCAAATGCATCCCCTTCATAGAGCTTTTTGTTTATTAGCTGGAAGTAAATTCTCCTTCTTCCTAACTAACTTCCATATGACTATACCTTATAGCTACTTTTATCTTACCCAAAACTTTTCTGAGGGCAAGAACTATCTTATTTAACTTTATATTCTTACTAGAGGCATGATGCACAAAGATTCGTGCAAGAATGGGCCTTCCTTCCCCTGGCTGTCAGCACTGCCTTCACTCTGGCTGGAGCTGCCTTTCTGCCTTCCCACACTGCCCAGAGGCCTGGAGTGGCTAGGGCGGTGCGGAACGCCTGTGTGGTCGCCATGGCGATGATGCAAGCATCCCGCCCCCGGCCCCTCAGCACCTGTATATGCAAATTAACCCACCATAGTTGTTGGGTTAATTTGCATACCCACTCCTGATTGGCTGGTGGGTGCCGCAAAGGTACGGTCAATTTGCATCTTTCTCTTTTATTAGTGTAGATAACATTCACTGACTATTGAATGAGTGAATACACGTAGATTTTAAATTCAATTTGTCTCTTGTACCTACGATTTGAAATAGCAAAATGGCAGCAAATATATGAATGCAGTTTTTATAATTTTAATGGGTTATTCCAGTAGGGCTTTTTGGAAATGTAATTATACAAAGAAACCACTGAAGTTTATGGCGCTAATCTTTCTTCCTAAATCTAAAGATGTACTTAATCTCCTATATCATAATTAATGAAGGTTTACTATTTTCAGATATACCAAGTAAATCTAATTTGAAGGGTGAATTTTGCTAAATAAGTATCTAAATACAATATTACAGTATTAGAAATCTGCAAAAGAAATACTGAATTATTGGGAGGTTTATAATTAAATGGAGCATGGGAAATATGAAGTAGAAATATTTTTAGGTATGGTGGATATAGTATGGCATAATTTAGTTCAAAGGTAAGTTATAATGCCTGAGGGGATTAGGTCTTTAGATGTTATCTTCTTCTTTGTCATTAGGAAACTGAAGTTTTGGGACATAAATAATTGGATCAAGGTCACAAACTACAGTGTACCTAATGCTTATTACTAATGTGTTTTCAAATATACTATTTGAATGAGTAAATTAAATGTATTATGTGTAGAAGTTGTTCATAACTTGCCACATGTACTTTAGGAATTTTATTACCATAAAAATTTATCTTTAATGTATATATTAGAAAACAGAATATTTGTTTCCTTAAAAATATTTATGCTTTGGAGAGAACTTAGAAGACATAATACTTGTAAAACATGGCAATGTAAGGAAAGATGAAATAGAATGGGTTCTAGTAGTTTTGTTTCTAGCAGCACTTTGACTGTGTAGCTTTATGGAAACTTTTCAAGTTGGAAGAAGATTTCAGCTGGAGTGTCTAAAGGGTCACTTAAAAAAAAACCTCCTATATTAAAATAAAATGTGTCCAAGCTTTAAAGAAAAGATATCAGAGTTTGCAGATGATCCTAAAATTGGAGCTAGAGGAAATAATGAGGAACAATGCAATCAGATTCAAAAAGATTTGGATTGTTTAGGTGATTGGGCCAGCAGATGGCAAATGCAGTTCAGTGTAGACAAATGTAAAATAATTATCTTAGGAACAAAGAACCAATCATACAGCACACTGATCAGGAAAAAATTTGTGGGTTATTGTAGGAAAACCATTGAAACAGTTAACCCGGTGCACAGCTGCAGCAAAAAAGGCAAGCAAGAAACCAAATTAGCAGACGGATGGAATATAAAGCAAGAGGCAATACTTATAGTGTATTAAGAAACTTGCTAGACCCCATCTAAATTACTCAGTCTAGTATTGGTTGATGGAACCACTTTAGAAAGAATAAATTTTGCCTTGGGAATAGACTATAAATGATAAATTCAATAATGTTAAAGAGATTTGAACTAATTTTTTTGAACTTTAAATTTGAACTTTTATAGATATGAGCAAGACACTGAGTCAAAATAAAGGCACTTCAGGTCTGTCCACTATCAAAACTTGATCTTAGTAGAGGACATGTATAGTTTCAGCTGCCTGGGTCTTACCTAATCTTCTTTCTGGTTTAGGTAGCTCTCATGACTAAAGAATCCTAAAGGTTGGCATGAGGTCCCAGCCTGAGAACTGCACCTTGGCACCTATAGCAATCACAGGCACCAGATCTAAGAGCTGCCGATGAGATGCTCCTTCCTGCTCTGTCACTCTTGATGCAGTAACATACCTTGCAAACTTCATTCTAGGCTGTGGAGGCAGGACTTTGTGATTAGACTTCCTTGGTTCCTGTACAAGCGTGATTCTCTAGTCTTGTTCCATTTTGTTGAGCTACTCAGTACATAGCCAGTAAATCCCATTTGACTTAGACTATCCAGAATGTGTCTGTTGTTTATAATCAAGAGCCCTAATTGGCATGGTGATACTGTTATATATTTTAGCTTTGGCCTTTGCATTGTTTTTTATTGTTCTTCAGTGTGCTTGCTTTGTTTGTAGTGGTGGTGGATGAGGAGAAGAAAGCTTAAGTGCAAATACTATCCCTTTCTCCCTCCCTTCCTCCTTCCCTTTCTGTCTCTTAATTTTTCCCATAGTTGAAAAGAAGTAAGAAGAATTTGTACCAGTACATAGTATCTGTCATTATCATGTAAAATATAACTTTACCCATGCAGGTGAATAGTGTCACTTTGTTAAAAAGTGTGTTTGGTATTTAGCCTCTCTGTAAGAGCAGTATACATATTTTGTTATATATTTGGTATCTCTAAAATCATGTTCTCCTCTTATTTTGAAGGAAACTTAATGTATTGTTTTCTTAATGTCACATGAGTAATACAGGGTAGAATCTGGAATACTGTGCAAGGTTTTCTTTTGTTTTTATATTGTTATTGATTATTGAACATTTGTTGAATGAAATGATTTTAAAAATAACACTTGTAAATTAGGAATAGTGGATTATATTTTAAGTTTGCCCTGAGTTGATTGGTTAATATTTAGAATTGATTTTTATCACGTAAGTAATTTTTTAAATAGTGGTTAGGTTTTCTATTTACCACAAATGCCTTATTGACTTGTTTTTTAAAATAATTTGTTAGTCTAGTATATGGATGATTGAGGCACAGCCACAATGAGTAAAGTGGCAGTGTGTGCGTGGGGGAGTAATGGTAGTTTTTTTGTTTTGTTTTTGAGAGGTGGTGTGCAGGACTATTCATTGGAGAAAATTTGAAATAATTTGTATTTGAGGCTTTTCATAATTCTTAACAGTAAACAGAGGAACCCTCCCAATAGAAAGATGTCCCTGAGTCTGTTACTCATACATCTTTAGGTTCCCAGCACTCTTTTGTAATCCTCACCTGAGGATATTTTTTCCCACTGATTTTTAGACAGAGTGGAAGGGAAGGAGGAGGGGGGAAGAGAAACATCGATATGAGAGAGAAACATTGATTGGTTGCTTTCCCCATGTAGCCTAACTCCTGGCCAGGGATCAAACCTGCAGCCAGGCATGTGCTCTTGACTGGGAATTGAACCTGTGACCCTTTGGTCCGCAACCCTTTGGATGCTCTAACCACTGAGAAAAACTACCCAGGGTGCCAGAACTCATATACTACCCTAAAACTTATATGTATCATGACTTCCAAAACAAGTATTCCATGATTCAAATTTTACACTCCCATGCTTCCACTCTGCCCCATATTATAGATTATGGGCAGTGTTAGGAGAAAAGAACTGTGTGACTGGACTATTTGAAACCCCTATTTAATAGCCCTTCTTAGAGATTACTCTTTTTTGAAGAGAATACTTCTTGAAATTTGGTTAGTATGTCTCAGTGAAGGAAAATTGTTCATCTGAGTGTTCAGGGAAATGTCTTTGGTCTTATTGCGCAGTTAGGGACTCCCTGAATCATATATGTCTTGTAATAAAGAAAATAAATATACTTAGAAAATTAAATATTTTAAGTATATGAGTGTTAAGGGCAGTTGAAGTTTTACATTCTAACCTTTAAATTGATTTTTTAAAAATGGAATAGTATGTAAATTTTTTTTTCTGCATTATGTACATGTGAAGAAAGAGATGTATGGGGCATGGGGCTGAAATACTTAGCAGATGATTATATACGGCAGTTGGCATGCCAGGCTGCTGAAGACTAATCTGCATGTCCAAGAGGTAGCATAATGGTTCTTTCATGAGTAGAGTCTAGACCTACTCCTTGCCCTCCCAAGAGAAGTATATTTCATCTTCCTTGTCTGCATTGCAGGTTCCTCTATGGGATAGAATCTGTAGCTAGCCATTTCTGTTGCTACTTGCAGTTGAGCTCAACTTCTGTTGTAGGAGCTTGGGGAGTGGAGCTGATACTCTAGGGTTTCTGCTTAGTTCCTGGGTAAAAAGGCAAGACTCTTTTATTAATCACTAGAGGCCCAGTGCACGGATTTGTGCACCGGTGGGGTCTCTCGGCCTGGCCTGTAGACATCCCCTGAAGGGTCCCAGATTGCAAGAGGGCACAGGCAGGCCGAGGGACCCCAATAGTGCACGATCGGGGCCAGGGAGGTGCTGTGGGAGGTTGGCCAGCCGGGGAGTGTCTGCTGGAGGGCTCCAGGGCATGTCCAGCCCGTCTCACCCAGTCCCCATCAACCGGACCCCAGTAGCAAGCTAACCTACTGGTCAGAGCTTCTGCCCCATGGTGGTCAGTGTGTGTCATAACTATTGGTCGAACGATTGCTTAGGCTTTTATATATATAGATGACTTCACTTTCAGAGTGTACATATGATAGAAATGATGTCTGTGCTAATGCTTGCTTTATATACTACTGTTGAGTGCTCAGGGACTGCTTTTCCCCTGCCAAATAACTTTTATTATTTTTAGTTATTGTTAGGTTTGGAGTCATTTCAAAAGACCAATGGCTCTATAGCTTACCTTTGTAGTGGGGTTATTTTGCATCTATGTAAAAATGCAACTTGCCAGTTTATTCTAAAAATATTAAGCTATTCTTATTAGCAAGAAGGGATTAAATGTGTTTAAATTTGTTTAATATAAAAATAGGATCGTAGACATCTATCAACTCTTTTTCACTTAACAGTAATGGGCAAGAAATATAAATTTACTTAATCTCTTTTAATAGTTGCATAACATTCTGTTTTATTTAACCAGTTCCCACTGGTGACAGTTGGGATCAGTAGAATCTTTCACGATTATATATAATACTGCATTCAAAATACTTTTGATAAACTTCATATTTATTTCTCATTATTTCTAAAGGATAAATTCTGGAAGTGGAAATTATTGGATAAAAGGGTAATCACATTGTTAAGGCTTCTGATACTTATTGCTAAAATTTACAAGTTTCACTCCCACCAGAAATTTTTGAGAATCTTGTTTATTGTCACATCAACCATAGGCTTTAATACTTGAAAAGAAAACATCTTTGCTAATTTTATAGGTGAAAAGTAGTAAGTAGTATCTTCTTTTAATGTAATTTTTAAATACTATTGAACATTTGTATTCATTTTACAGTTTTCTTCTTAATATCACTTGCCTGTTACTCAGGTGTTTTTCTCATGTTTATTTGAATACTAAATATAGTAAAAAGTGACCTTTTTCTGGCATGTTGGCAGTATTTCTTTTTCCATATTTCATTTGTGTATATATTTTTTAAAATACTGAGTAGAAATATTGCTTTCTTTTTTGTTTCATTTTATTTTTGGGCTACATATAGCCATTTAAAATATAATCAAACATGTCTTGTTTTACACATAGTCTTTCATTTTTAGTATTAAAATTTTTTAAATTAATATTTTAAATCAATTTAGGATTTTTAACTGTTAGTTTTTGGGCATATATTCTGCATTTTCTGTTTCTTGGCTTTGCAGACATTGATGTGCATACAAACTCACATTCAGAAATATAAAGAAAAGAGCATTGACTTGCTGCCAGCTGACTGTGACCTTGAGTCTCAGCTTCTGTACCTATAAAGTGCTGTTCATTCAGTTATTTTGTCCATGAACCACGGTAACAAATAAAATTTAAATAACTCAGAACTTACATATTATACATACTCATATATAGATATATGTTTGTGTATGTGTACACACACACTACCTGTTCTATTTTGTATGTCCTACCATATCTTGTCATGCAATGCCAGGCTATTAATAAAACCTGCTCTACCAACTTATTAAATTGTTTTCATTACCCAACAATGGGGTATTACAGTTTGGGAAACTCTGATCTAGTAAATTGGACACTCAGTTACCTTCTAGGGCTGACCAGATACCAGATGCAAATACCTTGCCACTTTAGCAAATCAGAGGGCCTGGGTCCTATCTAAAGACATTCAAATAAAAATAAAACAAAACTTGTTTGGTCAACAAACATATTTTTGGTGGAATTCAGCCTGCTAATTTGGACTCCTAGCCTGGGCTAGAGGAAAAACCCAAAAAGATAAAATACAAGCTTATTACTCTATTGCTATAAAATGTTTTAAATAAACAGTGCATATTCAGGCAGTGGACCACAGAACATACTTTGAGTAGCATTGGTCTAGATGCTGATTTTTGGATACTTTCTTGTACCTCCCTGCTCTCAAATTCTGTGTCTCTGTGACAACTCCATATGTGGATTAGGAGATGAAATAGCCTCACTCAGTTTTTCTGATTTCAGAAGAAATGATGCCTATGATAGGATCTGAAAAAGAGAAACATGAAAGAGATTATTCTAGGTATCTAAGTTACTCTGGAGGTTGATTAAAGGGGGAGGTGAACTTTGACCTTTTCATGTTCAGCAAAGGTGATGACACAATATCCCAATAAATGTGTCCAAAACCAGAAAATGCTAATGAATAATTAGTAAATAATCATATAGGGAAACTTCCGTATCATTGAAAAAGTACAATAGCATTTGGATACCTAGGAAATGTATGTGTGTGCACACAAAATTATTTTTCTGACCTGATTTTCTAGTATTGGGGGCAAAGATATATACCTATAAGAGAGATGCTGTGATGTACAACCATTAAGGCTGACTCTGGTGACTTGGGTAATTGTAATGGAACCATGGAGCCATTAGGCTCCAGATGGAACTTTAATCTGGCTTCTGATTGAGCCAAGTGTCCTTGTAGAGTCTCTAAGCATCTGTTTTGGAAATATATGTGACATTATTCAAAATTTGTACAAATTAAGCCACCCTTGGGTTATAATTCAATTTTTCTTTATTGAGAAATGTATTGTAAACAGTGTTAGGCAATCTAGTAAAACTGGCCTGTACGCATTATTTATTTCCCTATTAACTGGTCATTTGTATTTCTGTGACTGAACTCTTAATGAATTTAAGAAAGCTTCCATTACTTCTAAAATTGTACTTTGTTTATAAAATCTGAAGTGATTTTCTAGTTTCAAATAGCTTCCACATTGGTACTAATTTTTGAGAGACTATTTAAAAATACATAAAATTATGGTGATTTTAACTTTGAATGACAGAAACCCCCAAATAATCTGCCTTATTCCAGAATGAAGTTTATTTTCTCCCATAACAGAAATTCTAGGGATAGGAGAGGTTCTGGGGCTTGGTTTCCAAACACTGAATGAACAGCTACCAGCTTGGTTTATCTGTCTGTCCATTTGTCTCCATACACGTTTCCTTCATGATTGCAGGGTGGCTGCCACTCAGCAGCTGGAGCGCACACATCCTTTAGTTCCAGCAAGGAAAGCAAGAATTTTTCCCTTTGTTGCAGTTCGAAAGTTTTTCTCTCTGTTTTATTGGCCTAGTTTAGACCACATGTCCATACTACTTTTAATTATTTTTCCCACTTACAGAAACACAGAAATTAAAATTATTTTGTGGGAAGAAATACTAGTTACGTATTTTATAGTTCCTTTTGGTTTTCTTGTTAAATAGAGACTGGAAAAATTACTTTTTATATTGGGGGTAATAAATATTACCTGGCCCAGGTGAAGTGTAAGGAGATTGCATTTTTAAGTGTTAGTGACATTTTCTCAGGAATATATTCTTTTTTAAAAATTATCTTTTTGATTAAGGTATTACATATGTGTCCTTATCCCCCTTTTGCCCCCCCCCCAACTCCCCAATCATGCCCTCATGCCCCTAGTGTCTGTGTCCATTGGTTATGCTTAAACTAAAAATGGAACTCCCATTTTTGCATGCATACAAGTCCTGTGGTTGTTCTCTCCCCCTTACCCCCACCCTCCCCTACCTTCCCTCTGATCGATGCTTCTCTGTCTCTGGATCTGTTTTTGTTCATCAGTTTATGTTGTTCATTATATACCACAAATGAGTGAAATCATGTGATATTTGTATTTCTCCAACTGACTTATTTCGCTTAGCATAATGCTCTCCAGGTCCATCCATGTTGTTGCAAATGGTAAAAGTTCCTTCCTTTTTAAAGCAGCATAGTATTTCATTGTGTAGATGTACCACAGTTTTTTAATCCACTCATCTGCTAATGGACACTTAGGCTGTTTCCAAATCTTAGCTATTGTAAATTGTGCTGTTATGAACATAGGGGTGCATATATCCTTTTGGTTGATGTTTCTAGTTTCTTGGGATATATTCCTAGAAGTGGGATCACTGGGTCAAATGGGAGTTTCATTTTTAGTTTTTTGAGGAAACTCCATACTGTTCTCCACAGTGGCTGCACCAGTCTGCATTCCTACCAGCAGTGCATGAGGGTTCCTTTTTCTCTGCATCCTCTCCAGCACTTGTCAATTGTTTATTTGTTGATGATAGCCATTCTGACAGGTGTGAGGTGGTACCTCATTGTCATTTTGATTTGCATCTCTCGGATGATTAGTGACCTTGAGCATTTTTTCATGTCTCTTGGTCTTCTGTATGTCCTCTTTTGAAAAGTATCTATTTAGGTCTGTTGCCCATTTTTTGATAGGGTTGTTTATCTTCCTTTTGTTAAGTTGTATGAGTTCTCTGTAAATGTTGGAGATTAAACCCTTATCGGAGATAGGGTTGGCAAATATGTTCTCCCATGCAGTGGGCTTTCTTGTTGTTTTGTTGATGGTTTCTTTTGCTGTGCAGAAGCTTTTTATTTTGATGTAATCCCATTTGTTTATTTTCTCTTTAGTTTCCATTGCCCTAGGATAGCAATTAGACAAGAAGAAGAAATAAAAGGTATCCAAGTTGGGAAAGAAGACGTAAAACTTTCATTATTTGCAGATGACACGATACTGTTCATAGAAAACCCTAAAGACTCTATCAAAAAATTATTAGACTTAATAAATGAATTCAGCAATGTAGCAGGATACAAAATTAACGCCCAGAAATCTATGGCATTTTTATACACCAACAGTGAACTTACAGAAAGAGATTTAAAAAAACAATCCCATTTACCATTGCACCAAAAAAATTAAGATACCTAGGAATAAACTTTACTAAGGAGGTAATAGACCTCTACTCGGAAAACTGCAGGACACTGAAAAAAGAGATAGAGGAAGAAATAAACAGATGGAAGAACATACCGTGTTCATGGATTGGTAGAATCAACATCATTAAAATGTCCTTACTACCCAAAGCAATCTCTGATTCAATGCCAACGGTATATTTCACAGACCTAGAACAAACTCTCCAAAAATTCATCTGGAATAAAAAAAGACCCCGAATATCTGCAGCAATCCTGAGAAAGAACAACAAAGTAGGAGGGATCTCAATACCAGATATCAAAGTGTATTACAAAGCCACTGTTCTCAAAACAGCCTGGTACTGGCACAAGAACAGACATCTAGACCAATGGAATAGAATAGGAATATATTCTTTGAAATATATTATCACTACTATTTGTTCCTTCCCCTAAAAGAAGGCAGAGCAGTTCTTTGGACCCCTGGTCCTCAGCATATATAGCTAAGTTTCATTTTTTTTTATTGTAATATAATTCACAAATAGTGAAATGTTAAGTTTTAACAATTGAGGATGAGTTTGGAAATGAAGAGTTGGTTAGGAAATACTGAAAATGCTGATACACAAGAGAAAAATTCCTAACGGAATACTATAGCAAATACAGATTTTAGATTTATATGTCTATCCCTATGTGTATTTTGTACATATTTGTATGCTGATTTTACTGGTGTATCAACTTGCGTTTTTCTGTCAGTTCATCCACTGTTCTGACATTTCTTTTGCTCCATCATGTGTCAAAAGTACACAATTGCAAATACCATTAATTTGGATTTTGTGATACATTGATCAGAGGTGGTTTTAACTATAAACAATTTGATAAGCAACTAATAGAATAAATAAAAACCTACTCACTTCTCTAAGGGTTAAAAAAACCAACCAAGACATTCTAGATGTCTTCCTTGCCTTCATATCTAACTCTATAGGTCATGTTGGTTTTCCCTGTTGCTTATCTCTGGAATCAGTTCTATATTTTTTTGTTTGGAACCCATTTATCTCTTATTTTGACTACTTAATCTCTGTGCCATAATATTCATATAGTACATATTATTCTTCACTTGGCTTTAAAAAAACTTAGAATATTATAACACCTTTCCATTTAAGCACATATACCCTCTCACTTTAGTTTTAGAGCTTTATAGTATTCCAAAGTAGGTATTTGTAGTGTATAGTTTCAAAATAGTTCTTCTTGATGCTAAATCTCATCATGTTATTTTTCTTAAAATGCACAATTGCAAATACCATTAATTTGGTATCTCCTACAATGGTGAATCCAGGGCACGGAACATTCATTTCCCCAGGATGGGTAAATCTGAATTATGTGGGCATTTTAAAACTCTGTCCCTAGCCCTGGCTGGATGACTCATTTGGTCGGAATGTCACGTACACTAAAAGGTTGCAGGTTCAATTTCCAGTCAGGGCACATACCTAGTTGAAGGGAGACAAGTGATCAATGTTTCTTTCTCACATCAATGTTTCTCTCCCCTCTGCAGCCCCTCTCTTCCTTATGAGTTTTTACTTACGAGTGTGATAAAAGTAAAAATCATTTTTACCTATTTGAAATTATTGCTTTGTTACATATGTATTGTTGAAAATTATTAGGCTGGTAAATTAAAAACATGTCTTATTATATGTTCATCATAATTATCAGAATCCAGCTGTTTGTCTCTATCGCATTCCAAGCCACTGTTATCTCTTACCTGGACTTTGCAGAAGCCTCTTAGCTTTCTCCCCATCATGTTTGTTCTCTACATAGCACCATAGTGATTCTTTTATAATGAATGCCAGGTCAGGTTACTCAAAATTCCACTGTTAATTCACTAATTTCTAAACTCTTACAATGAACTTCAAGGCCCTACATTATTTGACTTTAAAAACCTCATCTGTACTTCCTTTCTCCTACTGTAGCCACAGTAGCCTCACTGATGTTTTTCAAACATTGTCGTCAGCAGCTCCTTAGGGTGTTTGCTCTCGCTCTTCCCTTTGTCTGGAAAGCCCTTTCCTTAGATATCCAGGGCTTTTTTTTTACTCACTTTCTTCAGGTCATCTCTTAAATATCATCCTGTCAGAGAGTTCTCTGATCACCTTATATAAAATTATAACCTTAATCCTTTCTCCACTCTCAAACCTTCCTTATTCTTTTTACCTTGGTTTAATTTTCCCTGAAGCATGTAATATCATCTGAGAAAGTGTTTATTTATTTATTTTTATTTATGATCTGTTTACCACCCTCTTTAGAATATAAATTTTATCAGGGCAGGAACTTTGCTTTATTTTCTATGAAATACCTAGCTCTTAGAGCTAATTTTGGCACATGACAGGCACTCACTGTGTTTGTTGAGTAAATGAATTAATGAATGATTAAATAAGGGATCGAATTTTAGGTATATGTGAGAAGTTTTGATGTGTTTGAGGAACTGAAAGAACGTCCCTGTACATTTGAGGGTGGGCATGGTAGTTTCAGACGCCATTCATTACATGTAGTTTTGTCATCCAAACTAAAGAAGTTAGACTTCGTTTTTATCTGTAGGTATCACGGATGGCACTAATTGTGTAATCCTCACGGATACACTAAAAGTGTGATCAGATCAGCATTTTAGAAAGTCTTGTTGCTAAAGATGTATGAATTAGAGAGGAGCCTGATGAAGATCACCTAAACTAGAATAGTGATATAGAGATGGGAATATGGACAAATTAAAGTAGGCCCCAGTAATTGATTGGATGTGGAGCAAGAATAATGCTTATGGCCAGCTAGGTGGATAGTATGCTATTCAGAGATCAGATGAGGTGTGGGGGTAATTGAGTCCTAATTGTGTTAGGGGTGTTGTATTGGTTTTCTAGGGCTGCAGTAACAAAGTGCCAAAAACTGGGAGGCTTAAAACAACAGAAATCTATTGTCTCAGTTCTAGAGTCTAGAAAAAGCACGAGTTTGAACTCGCGGCCCACAATGAATATTTTTGCAGCCCAGCCAATATATTAGTATGTAAGAAACATTTTAATAAAAATTTCATAACTTAATTTTTACAATATCCTGTTACACATAACTAGAGGCCCGATGCACAAAATTTGTGCATGGGGTGGGGGAGTCCCCTCAGCCCAGCCTGCACCCTCTCACAATCCAGGATGGCTGGCTCCTAACTGCTCACCTGCCTGCCTGCCTGCCAGGTCGCCCCTAACTGTCCCCCCCCTGCCAGCCTGGTCACTCCCAACTGCCCCCCTCTGCCAGCCTGGTCACCCCTAACTCCTCCCCCTCCCCCACTGGCCTGGTCGCCCTCCTGCTGGCTTGGTCGCCCCACACAGCCTGCTCTTCAGTCATTTGGTCATCCCTCACTAACCCCCCTGCCGGCCTGGTTGCCCGATGCAGCCTGCTGTTCAGTCGTCCCTCACTAACCCCCGCTTCTGGCCTGGTTGCTCCACGCAGCCTGCTGTTTGGTCGTTATTTGGTCGTTACCGGACAATTTGCATATTCCTCTATTATTAGTATAGATTATTAATAACGAACCACAACGTTTGCTAATGACTGATTACTATAATCGTGTTGCATTCATTTCCCTTATGTGCTGGCACACCATTTCTCTCCACTAATACTAGCAGCGAATATTTTAGCAGTCAATTGCCACAACATTGGTCTTGTACTGACTTGTTTGGTGTGCACAATAGGAAGTATTTCGCTTTCAGAGAATAAGAAAAATAAATTTATTTGCGTTATGCCTCTTAATTTGTGCAGTTATTCAGTATCTGGTAAGTTAATGTTCAAGGAAAAATATTACTTTTTATTAAAATGTTCTATTATTTTATGTTAACGATTACTCATTTATTTCAGCCCTTTGTATTCAGCATGCCTCTATCGAAATACACCTACGTTTCTATGAAAATTGAAGCTTTTTTTTTTTTTTTTTTTTTTTTGTGGCCCACATAAACTTAACCTTTTGCACTCGGATGTCCAGTGTGACTCGACACAGTTAGCATCGGTAGCAGCTCGAGAAAAAAGCAAGCGAGTGCAAAGGGTTAAACCTTGTTTATTTGGCCCATGTTAGCCTTTTGAGTTTGTCATGCTTGGTCTAGAAGACCAAGATTAAGGTGTTGACAGGGCCAAGTTCTCTGTGACTGCTTTAGGAGAGAATTCTTTCTTGCTTCTTCTAGCTTCTGGTGTTTGCAGGCCATCCTTGACTTTTCTTGGGTTGTGGATACATCAATACCATCAAATGGCTACATTTCTTCTATGGGTCTTCACATAGTCTTCCCTCTGTGTCTGTCTCCTTGTCCAAATTTCCCCTTTTTATAAAAGACACCAGTCATATTGGAAAGGGCCTACCCTAAAGTGACCTCATTTTAACTTGTAAAGACCCTATTTCCAAATAAGGTTACATTCTGCTACTAGGGGTTAGGACTTTAAAATATCTTTTATTGGTGAATGACAGAATTTTACTGAAAAATTAATAGGATTTGATTAATTGAATTAATATCGTGTAGGAGGTCAGGAAGGAGAACGATCAAAGGTAGATCTTGAATTTTTGTGCTTAACTGAGCAAATGTTGGTACTGTTGGAAGGAATAGGAAAATAGCGGGGAAAGGAAAAGACATTTTCCAGACAAGGCGAGGGCAGAGGGAAATTAGTTTTGTTGAAGCCTGCTGAATTTGGTATTGTATGAGATAGTTAAATCGGTTCATGATCTAGTCAGAGTTCAGGGAAGAGATTTGCATGGTAGGTAATAGCTTTGCTCTGAGAATGTTTTAGTTCTTGAGGGAGAGAGGATAGACAGAGGAGAGCTAAGTCTGAAAAGAAAGCTAAAGAGAGAGAGTTACTTTTGTTGAAATGGATGCCTTCATCCAGTATAGAAAAAAGTCTCATGAGATGATCTATCCCTTTACTCTGTCAATTCTGGTAACGTCTGGAAAGTGGATTTAGTAGCTGAAGTGGTCGCTGCATGAACAGAAGTAGAGTTACCAGTTCCTGACAGCTGTGAGTCAGCCTCTGGGCATCTTGCTAAATTTTCAAATATAATTATACAGTAGACTTCCTTTAACAAATTCTGTGTTCCCAGCTATAATTATAACTGCTTTTCTTGCCTGTAGCCTGTTCTTTGTCTTACTACTCTACTCCTTATCTCCCCCTGCTGGTTAGAATTATCCTCTGGTCATTTGGGATCTGAGAAAATAAGAAGCTTGTTTACTGAGATTTTCTTTCCTAAGCATAGATTTACCAGTGCACTTCTTTCAACTCTAGTCCAAAATAAATTCCCAGTAATGAGAAGTAATGCTTTAAAGCACACACTAGCAATATTCTATATTAAATTAATTTTTATTTTCAAATAATATGGAAATATAAATTAGGTACATTGTAGGCTCTCTATGCAACTATCAGAAAATGACCACCACAACTTATCCAGTGCTCCACGTAATAGTTAAGACTCTAAAATCTTGCTCATGGCCATGGTTTAGATTGAGAGTTTTTGTATTTTTAGTAAGTTAAGGTTTATATTCAACAATGAAGTCATCATAAATCCTGCAACCATAATCCTGCAATAGTTTTCAGGACTCATCATGACAGAATTTGTAAGATCAGAAATATGAGTGGGATTTTCTGCTTTATCATCTATTTTTATCACCTAAATAACCATTATGAAAATAAATCACTTTAAAAAATGACTTGAGGTCCTTTACAAATATATTGTAGATTTGGGGTGATAAACTTCAAGAATGTATTTTTGTGTCACATAGATTATACTCTAATTTTAATGTCTCTTAAAAAAGAACTTAAATGTATAGATTTCTGAATGTGCAGGGGAAAAGGTATGCTTGACATTTTAGCCTGCCATGGAAGTAGTCCAGAAGGAATTATGGACTTACGTCAATAATACATTGTATATGTAGTTTTCATCACTAACTTATTCATTAAGGGTATTTGTTATGTGGCAGGCACTGTACTAGTTGCTAGTACTCTGAGGTTTTACTTTGAAGAACTAGATTTAAAAAGTTTCCTTAAAATGCTTGAAATATGTTTAGGAATAAACAGAGTATTCAGTTGCTTATTAAAATAATTTTGTGTATACTGGGTAGCTTTAAATATTAAAAAGTAGGACTTCCCTTATACAATAATTGGTTGACACTTTTCGACCTCATTGTAAGACTGCAGAATTTAATGAACAAATAAGGAGAAGAAAGTTTTGATAAATAAGACATTTTCTTAATGCATTTAGAAGTAAGCTTTGAAGCCTTTTATCATTAGATTGACAGTTTACCTTTTGTGAAAGAGTAAGTGACTAAGGTAATATTTCATCTTTTCCAGGTCCTCATGCTGTCATAGGACTGATAGAGTCTTGTAAAGCAGGGATTTGAAATTCACTGTTGTAAGAGATCTCTCTTACCAGTATAATTTTATGCTCATGTGGCGAGGTTTCAGGTTGAGGAATGAGATTAGATTTGCAGGGGCAGAATTTTTGCTGTCCTCGTTGTTTTGGTTCCCAAGGAATGCTTACCCATTAGCCTCAAATGTGCTGTGGTATTAGCTACTTTAAAATAGATTTCTCAAGACTCTTTATTTGGAAAACCTTAAATATGCATCTTGATGCATTACTTGTAATAATAAATGAGGCTACAATTATATAAAACAAAACACTACAGCTGCTGACAGATGTCATTAACAACTTACTCAAACAGATCTTTCTAAAAGGAACTGCTAGACATCTGAGTCAGGAAGTTAAGGTCATTGTAGCTCAGTGTGACATTCTGTTGTCCAGGACATTTATTGTTTTTTTTTGTTTTGTTTTTGTGGCCATAGTCTTTTGATAATGTATTGGGATCTTGGTATTTCATATAGTTTTAAAACTTTCTTCTGAATTACAATTAATAAATGTAGAAGGAATGAGGGAAATAGCATGTCACCACAAGGCAAATATTACATTAATAGTTGTAGGCAAGATCCACTAATTGATGCCAAAAATAGGGTGCAAGTTTGAGGAGAAATAGCCTATTTGCATAGTCTTAAAGTATCCAATAGCCTATTTGCATAGTCTAAAAGTATCCCCCTAAGATGTTTAATAATTTCAAAGGGAAATATAGTAACTTTACAGAAGAAAATGTGGCAGACACTGAGTGATTTAAATTAGCATCACCAGTTAGAAGACATATTAATGAGATATGATGTGATCCATTGAAGACAGCACAATATCACTGATGTGATATTATTGCTAAAAATGTATAACTTCAGTGAAATTATGAGACAACATTAGACAAACCCAAATTGAGGTGCATTTTTAAAAATAACTGATGAGTACTGTTCAAATATATCAGGGTCATGAAAGACAAGGAAAGACTAAGGAGACATGACAACTAAAGGCAAGGAGGGATCCTGGGTAAGATCCTGGAACAGAAAAAAAGTTGGAAAAATAGAAAAAAAAGGCAGGAAAAATAACATTAGTGGGCAACTGGAAAAATATGAGTAAGGTGTGTAATTCAGTTAATAGTATTGAACCAATGTTACTTGTATGGTTTTGTACATACACTGTTGACAGTAGGGGAACCTGGTGAATGCTATGTGGGAACTCTACTACTTTTGGAATTTTTCTGTAAGCATAAAATTATTTCAAAGTAAAAAGTTTTAAAAAGCTAATCCTTTTGGAATCTAATATAGTGCTCTCAAATTTACCCATGATACATAAAGTTATTGCTCTTTCACAGTGAAATGGCTTTGGTTTTGGAAATAATAATTTAGACAAAGTCCAGGGTAGATTTCTGGTGCAACATATTTTGCTCAGTACTGTGTTGCTGACCACCATTTGTTATCTCATTTTCTCTAATCATCTTTTTTTTTAAAAATGCTTTTATTGATTTTAGAGAGAGGAAGGGAGAAGGATAGAGAGATAGAAATATCAATGAGAGAGAACCATCGATATGCTGCCTCCTGAACACCCCTACTTGGTTCATGGGTCGATGCTCAACCACTGAGCCACACCGGCCGGGCTCCTCTAATCATCTTTTAATAATAATTGTACAGACCCAAGTTGTCTAAGTTGTTAATTGGCCTCTTGACTAGTGTATTGAAGCATTTCAAAATTAGAAATGAATGGTATCCTTCACTAGGAAAAGAGGAAGAGGGTCAAATATATGGTGATGGGAGAAGATTTGACTTTGGGTGGTGGGCACACAATGCAATATACAGGTAATGTATCATATAAAGTTGTACACTTGAAACCTGTATAATTTTATTAATCAATGTCACCCCAGTAACTTTAATTAAAAAAAGAGAAATGGATGATATCCAAAAATGACATAAAAAGTGAATAAATAGCAGCTATCTGAGGATGTGTTCCATCATGATTTTATAAAAAATATGGCCATGTTTCCAAGATGTAAAAGATATATATATATAATAGTGTTCCAAAAATTTGTCCTTTTTCATACAAATTGCACTTGAGATAGGTTTCAGCTGTGAAGAAGTCTTTGGAAAGAAGGAGGCCATGGAATGAACTTTCGTTCTATAATGTGAAATACATAGCAGGTCACTTATCCATTTGAGATTACAGTCACATAAATAGACTTTCTAAATAAAAATCTATAATACTACTGTCTGAACATGGAAAGCTATTAGTTATACTTACACAGAGAAGGTTTATGCTTTATTGTTGCAAATACCACTACCAACTAAACTTAATGAGGTCAGTGGCTCTGTTACTTTAAAAAAAAATATTCCATCTAGAATAGTGCTGGTGATAAATCAGTACTTAATGAACGAACACTGAAGACTATGTAAGGTAGATTTCTATATTAATGTAAAATTCAGATGTCTACAGTAATGCAAATTAGGGCTGAACATTTTGGATCCAAGTCATTTCAGAGAACCAACTCCTTTCTATTAAGTCTGCACTTGCTTTTAAGGGGGTCTCAAATTTCATAGTTGATAATTTAATGATACTATGAATATTTCTGTACCTGGGTTTGTTTTGTTTCAGCAACAATGTGGATTCTGGTGATGGCAGGGCATACATAGCCCATGGGAAGTTCCTTAGAGAGTTGACAGTTATGTTTTGCCTGAGAAGTGGAAATCAGGGGAGTAGAGAGAGTGAATGAAGAATTCTGTTTCTGGGATATAATTCTTAGCAATCTTGTAAAACTTATTCTAGCCAGAAAATACTTCCAAAACAGTTATTAGTATTATTTGCATCATAAGGAGAACTTAATGGCATAGTCAACTTGTATCATTAGCTTAAAACATACTCTTTGGCGTAATAACATGAACGTATTTACTGGAATATACACACTGAAATTAATAACTTCTGCTTTGTTAATAAATTGATAATTTTGCATTGTTAAATTATTTGTTTTTACAGACCTCATCCACCTCTTTGACCCAAAGCTAAACTTTAAAAATGTCATTTTTTTTGTTTTTGTTGTTGTTGCTTTAATAGCTGATTCCTCTTTCTCCATCACGGTGCATTATGTTTAATCTTAATGCTTTCTTTCATAGTCATGTATAAAAGGTAATGAATTTCCTTAAAAAAATAGGTTTACTTAGCCTACTTTAAACTCTTCGGAGGAGTGATCATGTGCACTTGGCTTGTGGGAGAGGAGAGGGTTGATTTTTTTCCCACATTTAAGTTCTATAGGATGTCCATAGGAAACTAAAATTGCTTTAAGTCTCATTTAATCTTTTGCAATTTTTATTATGTCTAAGGGAACCATTAATACTTGGTGGAAGGCAGTATTTATAATTTTTATTTGTTTTCTATGAAGAATATAGGCTTTATATTAAAATATGTGCTTTTTTTTTTTTTAATTTCTTTATTGATTAAGGTGTCACATATTTGTCCTCATCCCCTCATTCCCATCCCACCCCTCTCCCCACGCATGCCCCAATCCCCTGTTGAACTTAACCGTTGGATAGGCTTATATGCATGCATACAGGTCCTTTGGTTGAACTCTCCCCCTCCCCCCACCCTCCGCCTACCCTCCCCTATCCTCCCTCTGAGGCCCGATAGTCCGATCGATGCCTCCTTGCTTCTGGTTCTGTTCTTGTTCCTCAGTCTATGTTGTTCATCATTTCCCCTAGATGAGCGAGATCATATGTCACTAGATATATACTAATAAGAACTGAATGTGAGACGAGCAATAATAGTTATGCTGACAGGCAAATGAATCAATCTGTAGCGAGCTTCCCCCTGGACCAACAGTTCTTTTGAGACCCAATTTCAATGTCCAGTAGTTCCTTATGTGTACATGTCAGCACTGACCCCTCAGCTCTGGATGGTGGACAAATGGTGGTAATGGAGGTCCGACTCCCTCTGGTTTGGTCTCGGCCGAACCCAGCGGCACGGCGTCACCCGGACTAAGGGGCACGTGGCCTCACCCATACCCAAGGGGCGCGTGGTCTCACCCGGGCCTGGGACCCAGCCTCACCCGGATGGATCCAGGGGCGCACGGCCTCACCCGGACCCAGGATCTGGCTTCACCCGTACCCAGGGACGCTTGGCCTCTCCCAGACCCAGGGGCACATGGCCTTACCCGGGCTTAGTTGCACAAGGCCTCACCTGGTTCCAGGGACACATGGTCTCTCCCGGACCCAGGGACGCTTGGCCTCTCCCAGACCCAGGGCCACTTGGGCTCACCCGGGCCTAGGTGCACGAGGCCTCACCCGGATCCAGGGACACATGGTCTCACCCGGATCCAGGGACGCTTGGCCTCTCCCAGACCCAGGGCCACTTGGGCTCACCCGGGCCTAGGTGCACGAGGCCTCACCCGGATCCAGGGACACATCGTCTCACCCGGACCCAGGGACGCTTGGCCTCTCCCAGACCCAGGGCCACTTGGGCTCACCCGGGCCTAGGTGCACGAGGCCTCATCCGGATCCAGGGACGCATGGTCTCACCCGGACCCAGGGACGCTTGGCCTCTCCCAGACCCAGGGGCACGTGGCCTCACCTGGGCCTAGGTGCACGAGGCCTCACCCGGATCCAGGGACACATGGTCTCACCCGGATCCAGGGACGCTTGGCCTCTTCCAGACCCAGGGCCACTTGGGCTCACCCGGGCCTAGGTGCACGAGGCCTCACCCGGATCCGGGGACACATGGTCTCACCCGGACCCAGGGACGCTTGGCCTCTCCCAGACCCAGGGTCACGTGGCCTCACCCGGGCCTAGGTGCACGAGGCCTCATCCGGCTCCAGGGACACATGGTCGCACCCGAACCCAGGGACGCTTGGCCTCTCCCAGACCCAGGGCCACTTGGGCTCACCCGGGTCTAGGTGCACGCGTCCTCACCCGGATCCAGGGACACATGGTCTCACCCGGACCCAGGGACGCTTGGCCTCTCAGACCCCGGGGCACGTGACCTCACCCATGCCTAGGTGCACGAGGTCTCACCCGGATCCAGGGACACACGGTCTCACCCGGACCCAGGGACGCCTGGCCTCCCCCAGACCCAGGGGCACGTGGCCTCACCCATGCCTAGGCGCACGAGGCCTCACCCGGATCCAGGGACACACGGTCTCACCCGGACCCAGTGACGCCTGGCCTCCCCCAGACCCAGGGGCACGTGGCCTCACCCGGGCCTAGGCGCACGAGGCCTCACCCGGATCCAGGGACACACGGTCTCACCCGGACCCAGGGACGCCTGGCCTCCCCCAGACCCAGGGGCACGCGGCCCCACCCGGGCCTAGGTGCACGAGGCCCCACCCGGATCCAGGGACACATGGTCTCGCCCGGACCTAGGGGTGCGTGGCCTCTCTCAGACCCAGGGGCACGTGGCCTCACCTGGACCTAGGTGCACGAAGCCACCCGGACCCAGGGGCGCGTTACCTCTCTTAGACCCCTGGTCGCGTGGTCTCACCCGGATCCAGGGGCTCACGGCCTCACCCGTACTCGGGACCCAGCCTTACCCGGATCCAGGGGCCCACAGCCTCACCCGGACCCAGGGTTCAGATTCGCCCGGACCCAGGGGCACATGGCCTCACCCGAACCCGGAATCCAGCTTCACCTGGACCCAGGGGCGCGTGGCCTCACCCAAACCCAGGGGCGTGAGGCCTCACCTAGACCCAGAGGCGTGTGACCACATCTGAGCCCAGAGGCTCGCAGGCTCGCCTGGACTCGGGTCTCAGCGGGGTTTCGTCTTCTTGATCCCAATTCCTGTTGGTCAATTCCCTCTCAGCAATTCCTTCGGTCATTTTCTCAGAGCTCCAGGGCGGCTGCCGCAGAACTCGTTGGGCGGCGGGCTCGGCAAGGCTCTGGTGTGCCCGGTGCCCGGCTGGTCCGGTGTCGCTGCGTCGGCCCTTGGGTCTGCAACGGTGGCCAGTCGCTGAGCGTGCGCACCTGGCCACTTCGGGGCATTGAGATTCTTGAAGGACTCGGAGGTCAGCAAGCACGGAGTCTCCCTCCCCATGTCTCCCAGGGGCTCGTCTGTCCGTGCTCGGCAGCGATTGGAGCCGTCCCCTCAGCCGGAGACCGCCGGGGGAACTGCGCCGAGCACTTTCCAGGCCACCATTGTGTCGCCTGAGCCATAGTTCTTAAAGTGTGGACTTTGGGTCACCGGCATCAGCATCATCCTGCGTACCCCTCTCTTTTATTCTAGTTGTAGAGCATCTGCTCAGCCAGGCCCCCGGTCTTTCTGGCTGGTGTCTGCTCTGCTCTCCCGTCGTAGTCTCAATATTGTTGTGGTAGGCATCGATCAGGCTGCCGCCCTATGTCTCCATCTTGGTCCTCCTTTGTACAGTTAAGTCTTGATTGTTGTTGGTGTCACTGGGAGGGATTGTCCTCCAGGCCAATTGGCCGTGAGGACCCTCTTTGTCTATATAGGAAGAGTTGCTGTGCAGGAGACATGTTTGTGGGCCGGGTCTTGATGCAGCAATGCCTTGGCGCTCACTGAGTCTGCCTCTAGAATGCCTCCCTTATGCAAGTGATTGAAATCTGGTGTCATCTCCCACCAACCACTAGATGCCCTCGTTTCTGGGTCTCCAATGTAGTGTGGGTCAGCCACTACCTGAGGCACTCAGCAGGAAAAAGCTTCTGCTCAGCTTGGCTGGGGCGGAGCTACAGGGTGGAGCCTACAACCTTGGCTTCCTGTCAGCCCCGCCCTATGAGGCTCCTGTGTCTGTGTCCCTCTGTATTCCTTGCAAACACCTCTGAGAGAAACGCGCCCTGGAGTTTCGCCCACTGCCAAACAGTCCAGTCCCTCCCCTAATGAATCTGGACTCCCAGATTCTCGCCTGGAACTGGGTTTCAGTGTAGTTGGAACTGGGTCTCAGCGCAGTCTGGCGTCCCTGTCTCCTTCCCAGCAGGGCCACCCAGTGGCACAGGTAAAAGTCCGTCCTCTGCGCACCTTCCAGTGCGCGCGTCTGGAGCCGCCGCTTCTCTGTGCCTCCGCCACCACAGCCCAAATTCATTCCCTCAGCGTGCGCCTGGCTTCCCAGGGTTTCGCCCGGAACTGGGTTTCAGTGCAGTCGGAACTGGGGTTCAGCACGGTCCTGAGCTTATGTCTCCTTCCCGCTAGGGCAGTTCAGTGGCGCAGGCAACAGTCCGTCCTTTGCGCCCCTTCCCGTGCGCGCCTCTGGAACTCTGCCTTCCCCCGCTCCTCTGTGCCTGCGCCCCACAGCCCAGATTCATTCCCCCAGCCTGCGCCTGGCTTCCCAGGGTTTCGCCCGGAACTGGCGCTCAGTGCAGTCGGAGCCGGCGCTTAGCACACTCCGGAGCCTTTATCTCCTTCCTGCCAGTGAACGCCGGCCAGGCCGTCAGCCGCCCCTTCCTCTCCGGCTCCATCCTCCCCGCAGGCGCGCATGCTCGTATCTCCGCCAGTTTCTCCATACCTCAGGCTTTTACGGCTCCCCCGATTGTCCCCGTGGCCTTCTCCTTCCCCCCAGCTGTGGGCATTTCAGTCCGCCAGCTCTCCTGTGGTTCTGGACGATGTCCGTTCTGACCTCTAGTTGTGCCTTTGAAATTGTTGTGCCCGGCTGCAGGTTAGGTGTTTCACCTATGCCGCCATCTTGGTTTCTCCAAAATATGTGCTTTTAATGTAAGATGCAAACATTCCCTTTGGTTTATAACAGGGCAGATTGGAAAGAAAGTTGATGGGGGTTTGGGTTCTAGCTCTGCCAGATACTCACTCTGTGACTTTGAACAAGTGAATTTCTGAGGTTAAGACTAACTTTCTACCATGGTTTATAAGGGTTACATGAACTAAACATGATAATATATATGATAGCTCTAGGGCAAGTTGCCTAACTCCATCAAATCCGCTGTGAACAGTGGCTCCTGGAGGTGCGCTGAGCACTGTGCCTAGAACACAGTCCTCACACTCAGCTAATTGGCTCTGATTTTCTGATGAGAAAATGCCTGTGAAAGGATGTTGTGAGTTGTAGTATTGGAAGAATGGAAATATAAGAAATACTTAATTGTTTTAAAACATAGTCAACTAAATTGATGCAGTTTTATAGAATTTTTATATCACAAACTCACAATTTGTACAAAATAACTCGATATTACTCAATAATTAATAACACCTGATTTTGAAACAAGAAAAAAGGCAATAGTGTATTATCCTATTTTCAAGCAAAAGATTTTGGGCTCTTTCAAATTATTTCTTTGTATTCTTTTTTTGTTTGGTTGTTTGCAGGGGAAAAGTCATAGTCTGCATTTATAATCAGGACTAGCTTCCTGTAAAATTATTTATTTTAACTTTTTATTTATAGATTTTGAAATTTATAATTCTAAATACAGCAATAGTAAGGCGCTGCATTTTTGTAGGAAACGAAAAGCACAATTAACATAAAGTCAGAGCCAGCCACAAATAAAATATTCCAGCAAACTGTGTAAGGAAAAAAATGCTCTGGGAAGCAGATGCCAAGAAATGTTGCAAAGGTGGCCTTATTACATTGGAAAGAAGGATTACTAGTAATAGCAGTAGTAGTAGTAGGAGAAGGAGGAAGAGCTGGAGGATGGAGAGGGGGAGGTAGATAGCAAATAATATTGAATGAGCACTTCCTAAGTCTTAAGCACTGTTTAAGTACTTTATGCAGATTTTCTTCCTTATTAATTAGTATGCACATAGACATGTAGGAATGATTAGGAATATGTTCCATGATTGAAAAAATATTACTTTTATGTTAATAAGTGCTGCAGTTGAAGTTATATATGTACATACACAACTGTGTATGTAGTCAGACACATATATATATATTATTATATACAAGTGTTATGTGCCTATATATTAATATATATAAAACTAGAAAATGGAACCTTTTTATCAGAATACATTTTATCTTCATTCAATATAAAATTCTGATCTGTAATAATATTTTTTATTGAGAAAATGACTTGCTATAAAAAGATATATTTATGGTGTACGATTCTTGATATTACCCTGGGAAATATTTTTGTTGTTATCTGTGACTTGGATGAGAAAATGCATTTACTAGTTGTAGGTGATATTAAATATTAAGGCTTAATCTCAGTTTCTTTACTAGAATTATTATAGAGTTATCAGAGGGTTATGTTGCTTGATGTTTAGCTGAATATTAAGATGGTTGGAAAATATTTAGTTAAATATGGTTTGCGTTTTTTTCGTGTTTTAACTAATAATAAAACAGTTATGTTTACTTATGTTCATTTTTAACTGGGAAAATTAGGTGAATTGATAGTTTAATTATATTTTTATTTCTAAAATGGAAATGGTTTTAAAAATCATACATGGAAACCATTCAGAAAAGGTGGAATATTGTATGATTCATTTTTAATGAAATGTCTTGAATGGGAAAATCTGTAGAGACAGAACACTGATTAGGGGTTGCCCAGAGTAGGGGTGGGTGAGATGATGGTAGGGAAAGAAGGAGAGTGACTGCTAACGGGTGTGGGATAAAAGTGTTCTGAAGTTGATTGTGGTGATGCTTGCACAACTCTGTGTATATATTAAAAACCTTGAATTAAATACTTGAAATGGATGAATTGTATGGTATGTGCATCATATCTCAATAAAGCTATTAAAAGCATGATACATGGCCCTTTGTAGAAAATACCAATAGTACGAAAAAGGATAAAGAAGAAAGTAAGATGTACTCCAAATTCCAACTGTTCCTGTTTGTCAGTGTAGAGGAACAACCTTATTTTAAATGACTACTCAATCAATTTCATTGTGTAGATACACCATAATTTATTTAATTAATTTTCTAAGGATGGGCATTTTATTGTTTAACATTAAGTAATGTTGCAAGTAAGATCATTGTATGTGTATTTTTGTGCAATTAACTTTTCAGGATAAAGTCTAGAAGTAAAATGTTGGGTCAAAGATTGTAAGTACACTAGAGGCCCGGTGCACGAAATTTGTGCATGGGGAAGGGGTTCCCCTCAGCCCAGCCTGCACCCTCGTCAATCCGGGACCACTTGGGGGATGTCCGACTACCGGTTTAGGCCCAATCCCCGTTGGACAAACCCCTCACAATCCGGGACCTCTGGCTCCTAACTGCTCACCTGCCTGCCTGCCTGATCACCCCTAACTGCCCCCCTTGCCAGCCTGATCACCCCTAACTGCCTCTGCCTGCCGGCCTGATCACAACTATCTGTCCCCCATGCCGGCCTGGTCGCCCCCAACTGCCCCCTGTCGCCAGCCTGGTCGCCCCTAACTGCCCCACCGCCAGCCCTGTTGCCCCTTACTGCCTCCCCAGGCTGGCCTGGTTGCCCCCAACTGCCCCCCTCGGCTGGCCTGGTTGCTCCTAAGTGTCCCCCCCGCCCCCCCCCCCCCCCCCCCCCCCCCCCGGCCTGGTTGCCCCTACTGGCCTGGTCATCCACAACTGCACCTGCTGGCCTGGTCGGCCCCAACTGGCCCCCTCCGCCAGCCTGGTCGCCCCCAGCTGCCAACCCTGCTGGCCTGGTTGCCCTACGCAGCCTGCTGTTCAGTCGTTTGATCATCCCTCACTAAGCCCCCTGCCAGCCTGGTTGCCCCATACAGCCTGCTGTTCTGTCGTTACTGTGATGGCATCCTGGACAATTTTCATATTCCTCTATTATTAGTATAGATTTAAATTTTTGATTCATATTTTAAAATTGCCCTTTATTAAAATGCTCTAGTTTATGCTTCCCCAGTGGTATATGATAGTGTCTGAATCAACATACTCTTGCTAGTGCTGGATCTTGTCAGTATTTTTAATCTTTGCCAATTAGGGGAAAGTAAAGCTTTTTTATTTTTATTTTTTGGTGTATAACTTGTAATATGTCCTTTAAATTTTTTTAAAAAAATGTTTTTCTTCTTTGTTTCTCTGTTGGGATAACAATCCTTTTTTTTTTTTTTTTTTTTTTGCTTTGATGTGTGGATTCTTTTTCTATTATTAATGTTTACTTTTTGTCGGTTACATAGAATGAAAATATTTTTTCACTGTTTATTTTTGTACTGTGCAGAAGTTTTAAATTTTGTGTAGTTGTATTTATTACCTAAAAATAGCTTTAGTAACTTTGCTACATTCCAAGATTATAAAAATATTACCATATTTAAAATTACTTTAATGATTTTATTTCTTACTAGAGGCCCCGTGCACGAATTCATGCACCAGTGGGTCCCTTGGCCTGGCCTGTGGGATCGGGCAGAAACTGGCTCTCTGACATCCCCCGAGGGGTTCTGGATTGTGAGAGGGCGTAGGCCAGGCCAGGGGAACCGACCAGTGCACGATCGGGGCCTAGAGGGATGCGGGAGGTTGGCCAGACAGGGTTGGACCGCAGGAGGGCTCCAGGGCATGTCCATCCCATCTTGCTCAGTCTTGATCGGCTGGACCCCAGCAGCAAGCTCACCTACTGGTCGGAGCATCTGCCCCCTGGTGGTCAGTGCATGTCATAGTGAGCGGTTGAGTGGCCTTAGCATATCATTAGTATATTATGCTTTGATTGGTTGAACAGATGACAGGACACTTAGTATATTAGGCTTTTATTATGTAGGATGTTTAATTTTTTATTCATTTGGCATTTATTTAGTATTAGAGGCCCGGTACACAAAATTTTTGCACGGGTAGGGTCCCTAGGCCTGACTGCAGGTCAGGGCCAATCAGATTCCCTGCCTCCCCACCTCCTCCTTGCCTCACCGCCCACGCGCCACCACTGCGTGATTTTCCCCACCTCCCTGCCTCCTTCCCTTACCACGTGTGCATCTCCACCGCGTGGTTCCCCCTGCCTCCCCGCCTCCTGCCTCATCCTTTTCTCTCCATGCACACCGCCAGCATACAGTTCCCTCAGCCTCCCCGCCTCCTTCCGTCATCACGCGTGCCGCCACCGTGCGGTTCCCCCTGCCTCCCTGCCTCCTCTTTCCCTCGCCCCCCTGAGTGCTACCAGCACATGGTTCTCCCCGCCTCCCTGCCTCCTCCTTCCCTTGCCACACGCGCCACCACCACGTGGTTCCCCCTGCCTCCTCATCTCCTCTTTCCATTGCTCCCTCAGCGCCCTGCCTCTGCTGCCAGTTGCCCACCATGTTCTGTGCTGCCCCCTGGTGGTCAGCGCACATCATAGCTAGTGATTGGTCTCACAGTCGAACTCCCGAGAAGATACTTTGCATATTAGCCTTTTATATATATAGACACCTGGTAGATTAATTCCTAATAAACTAACAGTTTGAATTCTATATTGGGTAAAATGATTCTATATTAATCGAGAAACATGTACTAATGAGTTGTACATGTGGGTGCTAGTTCTGAATAGGGTAATCATAGCCCAATTTGCTTGGGACAGTGCCTCTTTGTGCTTGTTATTATGGCTTAATTATTTCTAGCTCTCCTGTATTAGTTTTTTTATTGTTCTCATACAAGTTAGTGCAAATTTAATTGTTTAAAACAACACAATTTTTTTTAATCTTATAGGGTCAGAACTCTAGTATGGATCTCACCAGGCTAAAATCAAATTGAACTGTTCATTCAATTTGTTGGAAAAATTCAATTATTTGTCATTACAGGACCTAGGAATTCATTTTCTTGTTGCCTATAAACTGAGAGCCTTTTCTAGCTTTTATAAGGTGCTCCATCTTGGCTGATGGCCCCATCCTTCATTTTCAAAAGCAGCAGCAAGTTGAATCCTCATTTGCATTCCTTTGACCCTTCTCTCATAGCATCTTTCTTTCTGACTCCTGTGACTAGAATGAGCCCACCAGGATAATCCAGGATAATCTCTCCATTCAAGGTCCACAATCATAATCACACCTTCAAAGTCTCTTTTGTCATGTAAGGTAACATACTCACAGGTTCTAGAAATTAAGAGACATAGGCATTTTGGGGGGAATTGGTGCATTTTTCTGTCTTCCACAGCTCCTTTTCACTCTTAGGAATGTCCCAGTTTGGACAATGAGTTATATGGTTATTCAACATGTGAGTACCCAGTTGAATTATTTAAATAAAAATAAAAATAAAAATTCACATTTCTATCTCCCTCTTTTTCAAATTTATGTTTCATTTCTTTTTTTGTTTCATCTTCTGTGAACATTGGACAGTTTTGCAAAGGTGATGAATAGTTTTCTGGGCTCACTTGATAGAAGTCAGAAAGGAGAGAGTGTGTGTCATTTCTTTTTTGGTCATTATTTATGGAAAAAGGAGCCATATATGTTTATATAGTATGATGGCGTAAGTCATTCTTTTCATTTTTTTTTGCCATTGAAGTCTGTCATTCTCATGTTCCTCAGTGTTTAGTGACAAGGTAACAGGTGAATCCTGAGGTTGTAGCATCTAAATTTGTGCTGCTGTTTTGCTTGACACTGTCCTTACTTAAACTGCTACATGGAAAGGGGAGGAATTAAGACAGGATATTCCTCTCCTTTTCCCTTTAGACTTTATCTTACACTGAAGAAGTAGCTGGTTATTGCATTAATTTAAACAGCTGCTAATTTTTTTTTGGGGGGGGAGGTTGGGGTTATTATATTATGGAAACAATTTTACTAGTAAAGCTGTTTTTTAATAAAGTACTCAGAAGTTTTTATTTCACATTTTTGAAATTTTTTATTTATTAGATTAAACTATATTAATTGAAGAAAGCAATTAAGTATTTTATGTGTATGTAAAGGCCAAATTGCCATTTAAGTCTACTCTCCAACTTAAATTTGTGGTCTGGAATTTTTCCCAAAGCACAAAATATAGTTTGTATTCAAATGGATTAACTTGTTCTTTGGACAGTCTAAAAAAAGACCCATTTATGATTTTTAATCATATATCTTATTTTAATAAGCTAAGTAGATATTTGATACTTCCTAATTTATATATACGGTGTCCTTGATTTAATAGTGAATCCATCAGGTTTTAGATAAAACCAGTGCTACATACCTCTAAAGTTAATTTTTTTCTTTTCAGTTTTCAGTGCTGGTTTTACACTCCATTTGCTGTCAGTGGAAATGTAGGCAGCAGACACTCCACATATTTATCATCACCAAGTTCACTATATCATACAGGAAAAGTACATTAGTATGCCATACAGAAAATCTAACACACATAAACAACCACTTAGCATTTTTAAGAACATATCTGACTTATTGATTAGCTTACATATCTTTTAGTAGAGTGAGACACCCACGTAGAGTGCATACATTCACTTACTTATCAGAACAAGTGCTTCTTGTGCTGATGAATGAGCATATCTCCTCTTTATTTATCATGGTGAAGATCAAACCTTAGAAAGCTTTCCCCTTTCCAGTGGAATCCCTAAATCTTGACACAATTAAATTATTCCCAGGGTTCTTCAGATAAAGTGCACTTTGGAAAACAACTTTTTAAAACCTTACATTTACATTTATGTTTGGTGTTCTGAGTCTTTTTTCCTGAAGTTTGTGCTGTTTATTCTCTGTACTAGGTCTAGTGATGGGTGGGTGGGGGAATAGGGACTTTAAAAAATTCCTGTTTTCTCTATGAACTCTTTGTTCTTCTATGGGCTCTACTCTGTAAATTAGTCTCAAAGTGGGTTGTGTGGATGTTTTAAAAAATAGGTACAATACCTGTTAAGATGTTTTTCTCCTTGAAGTTAGGAAATATCTAAATATAATAGTTTCCTGACCTAAATATAATAGATACTGACCTAAATATGAGAAAATAGAGATAAGAAATAATATAAATATGAATAAATAGGGGGAGTAATGTCATTGATATAAAACATAAAACACAGATGAACATATTCTTCTTTTAGTATTTTATGGACATTTTCTTTACATTTCATTCTAGAGTTTTTCTTTTTTGTGTGTGTGTGAAATAAAATAGGAATTTATGTATTTAAAATTTTAGTTTCCTAAGATACTTAGTTTTCTACTCTGGTTTACATTCTAATATTTTCTATCTCTAAAAAGACTCCAAAACCAGAATATTTAAAAATGCTTTCTTGTAGTATTTCCTACAACCCTGCTTGTTTAACAACTTTGGGTAAGGTTATTTTGAGTGCTCTCTCTTTGGACAGTGTGTCCTTTTTTTTCTTGAGTCATTCTTTCTAGGCTGAAATCCTATATAATAAAAGGCTAATATGTAAATTGTCTCCTCGGGAGTTCAACTGACCAGGAGTTTGACTGCTCGCTATGACAGGTGCTGACCATGAGGGGGTGGCATGGAATGAAGGAAGGCCTCAGCTGGCAGCCGGCAGCTGGGGGAAGGAAGGCCCCGATCGGCCCTGATCACCGGCCAGGCCTCGGACCCTACCCTTGCATGAATTTCTTGCACCAGGCCTCTAGTTATGTAATAAAGCCAGTCATTCCAAGTTATTTTGTTTTAGTTAATTTCCCCAGACATTATATATATATATATATATATATATATATATATATATATATATATATATATAGTTAAATAGTAATCTTTTCTCTTCTTTTTCAAGATTTTCAACTATTACATTTTCATAATGAACTCTAAAATTTAGTTTCCTCATTTCCTACTCTTTGAATATTTTGCTTCCCATCACAGCAAATGTCTGGAACTGAATATATTTTTCCCTTGACATGTTCTTTCCTGCAAAATCCACCCATTCTTATCTTCTCTCCCATTATCCCTTAGGTCTCATAGACCTAGGAATTCACTGTCATCTTCTCCCTTACTCATTATATTTAATTGGTCAGTGTATAGTCTTAATAATTTTTTGCTTTAGCCATTCCTTACTATTTCTAGAAGTCAGCCTAATTTAATACTTCAGAAGTCTTTGCTATCTTCAAATCTGAATTTTTAATATCTTTGGTATCTTCAAATTCATCATATTGCTGTTAGATTAATCTTCCTAAAGCATTGGTTTTACTCTGTCACTCTCCTGCTTAGGAACCCAATGGTTTCACTTTGTCTATAGATTGAAATTAGTAATTTCTATCCTGATAGACAAGGTTCTCTCATAAGGTTGTCCTATTTTACCACTTAGCCTTATCCTCTACTGGTTAGTAACCAACATCCTATATAATAAAGAGCTAATATGCTAATGGTCGTGATGCCCTCACGCTGTAACGACTGATCAGCAGGAGGCTGCGAGCATGGCAGGCGTGGGTGGGTGGGGCTGTGTGTGCAGGGAGGCGTGCGTAGGTGGGCAGGGACTTGACTCTGCGTCCCCACACGGTGCCGGCCGGGGACATGACACTTTATTGCCCCCTGGCGCTGGCCGGGGATGTGACGCTGTGTCCCCCACCAGTGGGGCTTGATGGGGGTGGGGCCGGTCGGGTCTGGGTATCGTGCGATTTTGAGGCACGCGTGGGTGGGCGGGGACTTGACTCCAGGTCCTGCGGCGCACCCCAGACTCTGACAAAAGGGAGGAGGGAGCCAGATACCCACATCCAGGACCCACACAGCAGGGCGGTGGGAGCCCCATCCCTTGTGGAATCGACCGTTGGTCAGCTTGCTATCAGCAGCCTGATAGCCAGGAATCCCATTTACCCGCACCCAGGACCCAGACAGCAGGGCGGCGGGAGCCCCATCCCTCCTGGAATTGGCCGTTGGTCAGATTTATTATAGAGAAAGGGCAAATAGCAATATTAAAATATTTCCTCTAATTAATTCCCTTTTAATGTGCACGAATTTCGTGCATCGGCTACTAGTACTTCCATTATCATCAAGATGATCCCAGTATACTGAGAACATTACTACATTTGTACATTCTTTCTTATTCCACAGTATTTCATATCTCTTCTCCTTTTTGCCCTATGATGTCTCTCCTATTTTCTTTTTGCTCATCTAAAAGCTTAACATGCCTTTTTTAACTTACAGCTCATGTTCTGCCATCTCTGTAAAACTTTTCTGACCAGTATAGTCTACTGTGATCTCACCCTCTTCTGAACTCTTGTTTTGCTTTTTTGTTACTCACCAGGCACTTTCAGTTTGGTTTTACACTATTGTTTTTAGTTGGGTCTAGGTCCTGTATTGCTAATGCATTTTAAATGTCGAGAGCAGGGCCTACATTATATATACTTTTTTGCATTTCTCTTATGGCTAAGTACAATTCATTATAAATCTCAGATGATAAATTGATATTTTCTCACTCATTATTTCCACAACTATTAATTGGTTATATTCAAGCACTATTGATAGTTAAACAAAAGAGGCATGGATGCTACTTTCATGGGATTTCTAGAAGAATGAGATAAATATTCTATCACTAATTTAGCAATACATATTTAAATACAGTTGAGGAATGTAGTTTGCTACTTTATTGACAAGTGAAAAAACCAGAGAATTGCTACCTTTATTTCCTTGATTATTGGTATGTATAATTTTTCTGACTTAAAAAATACATTTTAATAGAGTAAATTGCTTTTGAAATCATAGGTTTACAAGTGGTAAAACTGAATTGTTTTCTTCTAAATGTACATAATACTGATATACTCTATCTCTGGGTAAATTCATTAGACAAAGTAATAGAAAGAGTAACTTATACTTTTTTTACATTAAAACAATTGTAGTAAATGCTGTCAGTTAAGTGATGTGTAAACTGATGTGAAATAATTAAAAGATAATGAAAATATTTTTAAAAGGATTCCCTAAACTCAAAACTATTAGAACTTCTTAATTACTATAGTAAAGCTCTCTTTTATAGGAGAACTAGAAGCCCGTTTGCATGAAGATTCGTGCAAGACATTCATTCACCTGGCTGCCTGCACCAGTTTTCCGCTGGCACCGGGGGGACCCAGGCCTTGGCTCTGGCCACCGTCTTCCGCCTTCTTTCAGGGTCGGGGCTTGGCCCCAGGCAGCGGCGGTGCGGGGCAGGTGCTTCCCCCCCCCCCCCCCCCCCCCCCCCCCCCGTGCCACCAGCAGCGATCTGGGCGCCTCCTGCTGGCCTGGTTCCGTCAGCCGCTCAGGGTTTGGAGCGGCGGGAGGCCCCGCCCCTCCTGCCAGCCCGGTTCCGGCAGCCGCTCAGCGATGGGGGCGGGGCAGCATGTGGGGGCCGCCATCTTGGTTAATTTGCATAGTGTCCTGATTGGCTGTGGGCATAGCAAAGGTACGGTCAATTAGCATGTTACCCTTTTATTAGGTAGGATAATCCTATATAATAAAGAGGTAATATGCAAATTGACCCTCACACCCTTGCATCACAAGATGGGCGCCCCCACATCGTCACAAGATGGCCGCCCTCACGTCATCACAAGATGGGCACCCCCATGTCCTCACAAGATGGGCACCCCCATGTTGTCACAACATGGCCGCCCTGACGTTGTCACAAGATGGCCACCACAAAATGGCCACCTCCATGTCATCATAAGACAGCTGTCCCTATGTCATCACAAGATGGCCAGCAGGGGAGAGCAGTTGGGGGCAACCAGGCCTGCAGGAGAGGGCAGTTGGGGGCGACCAGGCTTGCAGGGGAGGGCAGTTGGGGGTGATTGGGCTGGCAGGGTAGGGCAGTTGGGGGCTATCGGGCTGGCAGGGGAGCAATTAGGTGTCAATCAGGCCGGCAGGCGATCGGTTAGGGGCAATCAGGCAGCAAGGCAGGTGAGTAGTTAGGAGCCAGCAGTCCTGGATTGTGAGAGAGATGTCTGACTGCTGGTTTAGGACCGATCTCGCAATCAGACATCCCCCGAGGCGTCCCACATTGGAGAGGGTGCAGGCTGGGCTGAGGGATACCCCCCTTCCCCCAGTGTACGAATTTCATGCACCGGGCCTCTAGTATTAGAATAAAATTAAATACATTATTATTTTAACTTTAAGTGGTTTTTCCCAGTGGCTTAAACAGCATTATGTATTTTGTAGTGTATTCAAAACACACACACACAAAATTCAGCTGAGTAAATTTGAGGCTCCAATTGGCTTTATTCAGTAATTCATAATGGGCAGCTTCCCATCTAGCTAATAGAAAGGCTCTCCAAAGAGGTGCTGAAAAGGAAAGGTTTTTAAAGGTAGAAACAAGGTGGGGCAAGGAAATCATAAACAAAAAAAGGATTGTTTTAGGTAAATTCACCTTCCTTTGGGGGAAGGCAGAGGCTCTAATAAGGCAGATTACCTCACTGGTGCTAGCTAGGAAGTTCCAAACTGATTGGTTAAGATTACATTCCTGGGAGAGGCTGAAGCTGCATTTAGGTTAGGTGTAAGTCTTGGTTTGCTTACTTGGACTTAGCACAGGTGACTCCATTTTGGGCCTGTTGTTTCTTTTTAACAAAAGGCAGGATTTTTTTTTTTTTTTTGAGATTTTAATAACCATAGAAAGTTAATGTTGAAAGAATGGCAAAGTATGCTGTGAAACAAAAAATGATTGTATTTGCAGATGTAGTATCATAATTTACATAAACGTTATAGTTAGGAACATTAGGAATGTAAATATGCCTTCTCTATTCTCAGTCCTGTAATGCCATTCTTTGTCCAGTGGGAGATGAAGAGTGATGTAGAGACTGCTGTTTAACCTATTATAACAGCTTTAAAAAAATAGCGCTGATGTAAATATGAGGAGGGAAAAGAATATTTATCTCCATTAAATGACATAAAAAGCCATGGTAAGAATAACAGGCTGGTGGGTGTGCATTAAGCATTGAAATCCCTAAATTCAGATGCTAATTATAAGCACAAGGACAATTGCCTCTCATCTACTTAACTGTTGTATATTTTCTTTAGGTAAAGTGTAATTCAGAATTCTTTGAAATGCTGAATGTGGCTTTTATATTTTCACTTCCTCTCTCTCTCTCTCTCTCTCTCTCTCTCTCTCTCTCTCTATATATATATATATATATATATATATATATATATATATATATATATTCACAACAAAAATACTTCTGATGGACTGTGACTTTGACAGACATAGGTGGAATATTAAACCAAACGCTACAAAGATAATTCACATGATTGCTCTTGGATGGTCTTTATTGATTGCCTTACCTGCTTCCCACTATTAAAAAACTAATGTTTAGCAGTAAAGTTAAATTATTTAAACATATTAGAGCACAATTTACTTGCTGTGATGTACTAAAGACGTTAATTTAAGGCTTAGATTGTGAAAGGATGTATTACTACTGGCATTAATTATATGGTTTTTAAAACTTACTTTGGTTGTGGTCTGTGCTTTGTCTTAAAAGTTATATATAGCTTCTTCATTATCGATTTTGACATTTTCAAGTGAGAAAAAGTAATTTCCTCTGCTTTTTTATAGTTTCTTTCAATGATGGTTTTGTAATGTGTTCTTCAGTTGTTGAAAGGTATATAGTAAAGAAACTCTGTTCTTAGAAGGTGGCTGGCTTTTAAGTATAGAATAGCAGGAAAAGTGTTATAGACAATTTATTTTTAAAACTTTGTTTTTAGAAATAGATGTACCAAAAAATACCTTTGTAAACTTGCCACTTCCCCCCGCTGTAGGTATGCTTTTTATTTAGCTTTTAGTAACTTATTATTTAAGACCACAGTTATTAGGTGTATTTCTGCATTTTATATATTGCTCCCAGATGCTACAGTATTAGTTTTTATCACTGCATATTTTACGAAATGTCAGCCTTCTGTTGGCTGTTCATGCAGCATTGTTAGTGATCAAAGACACAACATAAAGGAGAGGAATCTAAACAGTTGGCTTATCTTTGTCCTTCACTGTGACAAAAATACTATAAAATTACTTTATTATAAAAAGTCAAATAAAGGCATCATCTAACATGTAATGAAAAGGTAAATGTCTTTGTTTTGTAATGAAATAAAATTTTAAAATGTTTAATATCAAGAAACCCAGTTATAAAGATAAATAATTTCTAATTTTGTAATGTTTTCCTTGGTAAGGAATGAGGAAAATAGTCATGTGTAATGTAGAACTTTGCTAAATGACAATACTATGCCCAGGAAAAGCCACACAATCTTTGACAACACAATAGGTCACTCACTTTAAACTCTTAATTTTGTTACTCAAAATACATAAGTGGTTATTAGTTTTAGCATGTGCATGGTTTAAGTTGTATATGATCTGGTTTATTATTTTTTGAATTGACTTTGTAGTTTAAAATTTTATTATATTGACTTAGTCCTTTTTTCTTTACTTCTATGATTTCAATATCAAGCTAAAAGTATAAAATGGGGAAAAATTCTCAAAGCCTGAAAGAAAATCTGCAAGAATAAAAATCTTGAATGATTATGATCAGCTGTTGTATATGCCCACCACAGCAGTTGGTTTAATCAGTTTTATGTTTTGGGATGGTTTTATTAAAATGCATTGCTGCTGTAAATAATCATTGAGAAAGATGTTTAGTAAATAATCATTTAGTATATATGCCACTTTTTGGGTGGAGGCCGGGCAATAATTTCTCGTTGCAGCCTTGTGAGTCTAAGTAAAGTTGGAGACAATTCCTGACCACCATAGAAAGCAGTGTGTTTCTGTGTTGTTGGCATTTAGAAATAGAATTAGAATGAGGATTTAGACTAAAAAATCATTTTGTACATGCACTTTTATGACTACCTGCAGAAAACTGCTATTTCTAAAGAGAAATAATTGTCAGTAGATAATGATGATTTTAGTAATTTCTTTTTATGTACACAGTTTTTATTTTATAAATTAATGAAAGCTCAGTTGTTGTCCTATGGGAGAATTTAGATTTTTGAAAAGCAGTTTGAAAGAATAGCATTGGCTACTTACAGGTTATGGGCCTCAACTTTTTATCCTGAGGTTCCTGAAACCCTCACTCAAAGTATGGTCCGTATTCAATAACATCGGTTTTATTTGAGAGCTTGCTAGAAATGCAGAGTATCGGTCCCAACCCCATTCCTACTATATCAGAACCTACCTTTTACTCACAATTCACAGGTAATTTGTATGCATATTAAAATTTGAACAGAGATTCAGTTATCTCTTAAAGTTTGTCAGTGTATGTTTCTTTTTTTTTTTTTTTAAATACATTTTATTGATTTTTTACAGAGAGGAAGGGAGAGGGATAGAGTTAGAAACATCCATGAGAGAGAAACATCGATCAGCTGCCTCCTGCACACCCCCTACTGGGGATGTGCCCGCAACCAAGGTACATGCCCTTGACCGGAATCGAACCTGGGACCTTTCAGTCCACAGGCCGACGCTCTATCCACTGAGCCAAACCGGTCTCGGCAGTGTATGTTTCTTAAGAATTGGATACTCTCTTCCATAACTATAATACAATGATCAGCTTCCGTTAATTTAACATTCTTGATATAATACTTATATCTATTCTGTCAACTATATTCCATATTTGTAGATGCAATAATATTCTTTATAGCATTTCTCCCCGTCAGTAAGAATCCAGTCTAGCATTAGGTATTATATTTAGTTGTCATATATCTTTAGCTTTCTTTAATTTATGACATTGACATTTTTGAATAATACAGTCATCCATTTGTCTATCTATCTGTCTATAATTCTTCATTTGTAGTTGTTTGCTGTTTATTCATAATTAGATTCTGCTTATTGTAACCATGAATACTATATGAATGATGTTGTGTCCTTCTCAGGACATCACATCTGGAGACACATTGGTGATGTTAATTTTGATTATTTGGTCAGTGTGTTGTCAAAGATCTCATTATCATGTTACAGGTTTTTTTTCTCTGTTGCAACTAATAACCAGTCTGTGGGGAAACACTTTAAGGTCATGCAAATATCCTGCTCCTCAAAAATTTCAACCGAGATTTAGCATCTATTGATGATTCTTATATATGTTCTAGCGTTCCCATTGCAGGAAAAATCCTGCAATAGGGTTTCCTGCTGCACTCTACCCCTCCCCGCCTGCTCTCCTCCCTTCTCCCCGGCCTCACCTTCTCTGCCAGCCCGCCTGCTTTTCTCCCTTCTCCCCCGGCCCCGCCTTGGCTCCTCCCTTCTCCCCCGCCCCGCCTTCTCCGCCAGCTGCCTGCTTTTCTCCCTTCTCCACCAGCCCGCCTGCTCTCCTTCCTTCTCCCCCAGCCCGCCTCCTCTCCTCCCTTCTCCTCCCCTTGGCTTGCTTGCTTCTCCGCAGCTTTGCTCCCTTCTGCAGCTCTTGGCTTCTTTCTATGCTGTCTTGATATGCAAATTAGCCGCCATCTTGGTTGATGTAATTTGCATACTCGTCCTGATTGGTTGGTGGGCATGGCTTGGCTGGTGGGCGTGTCTTGGGCATAGCGAAGGTGCGGTCAGTTTGCATATTTGTTTATTATTAGGTAGGATTCTATCTGGGTTTATTTGTGTATGTGAGTGCTACTGATTTTCTCATGTTCATTTATGTCTTGCTACCTTACTGGATTCTTTTATTTCTTTAGTTTTAGCATTTACTTCCTAGGTTTTTCCAGGTATTTCATTAGGTCATCAGCAGATAGTTTTATTTATTCTTTTCTAGTTCTTCTGTCTACAGTATTTTTCTCTAATGATTTTGTTTTTTCTTTTCTAATTTTTATTTTTTGTATTTTTAATAGTTTTCTCTAGTTTGATTTCATTGACTAATATGTCCAGTAACAAATGGTAGTGGGCATAGTGGCTATTCTTGCCTTATTCCTGACATTAGTAGGAATGAGTAATGCTATATTTAGAGCTATCAATGGGAGAAAAGATAGAATTGCATGAGATAACATACTATTTGAAGTGCTGTACAGACATTATAGTATTATCATATGTAATTCTCTATAATACTTCTTTTTCCTTTCATATCCGAACTTTTAGAAGGAATTGTTGCTACTGTCATCGTTTCACCTTCATTTCCTTACCACCCACTCTTAACTCCTCAGCAACTACATTCCATTTTCTCCATTGTCAAAACTAAGAGCAGCATTGAGACCTCTGTGTTATTTAATCTAATGGACTTGTTTTTCTATCTTTCTTTTACTTTCATATTTTTCTTCTCAGTATCATTCAACATTGTAGACCATGTCTTTTTCTAAGTGCACCCCCCCCCCCCCTCCCCGCCCAGCTTCTAAAAAATCAGTCTTTGGTTGTTACTTTATAGTCTTCCAGTTCTTCCTTCTCTACTTGGCTTCTAACAGCATGTTGTAGACCTTTAAAATAATTATTTTCTGTCTTCCTTTTGAACTCTGTTTATATTGGTGTTCTAAGCAAACCTGTGGCTTAAATTACCATCTATATTGCAGTTATTCTGAGAGGAACATCTCTAGTCTACACCTGTCTTCTGAGATTAAGATCTACATGTCTTCCTGCCTGTCTGGTGTCCATTTCCACTTTGAGATGTCTAAGTCACTTAATAATATAAGTTCTAGCCCTTCCTCTCA
Source organism: Eptesicus fuscus (assembly GCF_027574615.1). Taxonomy (NCBI): domain Eukaryota; kingdom Metazoa; phylum Chordata; class Mammalia; order Chiroptera; family Vespertilionidae; genus Eptesicus; species Eptesicus fuscus. The sequence continues at coordinate 23,141,950 of NC_072490.1, forward strand.
AATGCCTTCAATTTTATTTAAGTGACTAATATCATCATATATCTCATTTTATATGCTTCAAATCTGAATGCCATTCTTGATTCTTCTTTTCACTCACACATTTATCCACTGCATTATCAGGTTCTGTTCAATTTTTCTCTTCACTCCCTCTAGTTTTCTCTCATTCGAAGGAAAGTGGGACTCTGTAGGCCAGAAGAAACATTGTGAATAAGGAATAGAGATGTTATATTTGTAGAATCCTGTATAATAAAAGGCTAATATGCAAATGACCGAATGGTGGAATGACCAGTCACTATGATGCGTGCTGACCACCAGGGGGTAGACACTCAATGCAGGAGCTGCCCCCTGGTGGTCAATGTGCTCCCACAGGGGGAGTGCCGCTCAGCCAGAAGCTGGGCTCATGGCTGGCGAGCACAGTGGCAGTGGTGGGAGCCCCTCCTGCCTCCGTGGCAATGCTAAAAATGTCCAACTGATGGCTTAGGCCCACTAAGCTGTCAGTCAGACATCCCCCCAGGACTCCCAGACTGCAAGAGGGCACAGGCCAGGCTGAGGAACCCCTGCAAGTGCATGAATTTCGTGCACCTGGCCTCTAGTACATAATGAGAAGTTATACAACTAAGAGTAGATATAACCTTACAGCTCCATTGTCAAGGGTACTGATTACAAGAATAAGGAGTTTGGGTGGTCAGTGGGTGCTCATAGATAAATAAGATGATCAGATATATTTGCAATACTTAGTAAGATTGAAAAAAAAGGGAAGGTACTGCATATGTGAGACTAGTTAGGAAACTAGTCCTATTAGCAGCTTTGTTAAGAGGTATTAAGTGCTTATATTAGTACATGACATTGGAGAATAAAAAGGTAAATTTGGTGTTATGAAGTAAGATATAGCAACAATGTTGATCTGAAGGTGCAAAAGAGACAAGTATTGAAAATTCTAAGATTTCCTTACAACAAGATGCACGTGTAATAGACAGTTTTGGAGAAAGATAATGAGTTCTGTGTTCGATACATTGCTTATAAGGTGCTGATATGGAATATCAGGTGGATACATTTAGGGAATGATTGGAGATAGTGAATAGGTTTCTTTGTTAATGGTAGTTCCATCTGATAGTATAGGGACTCTCCAGAGCATTGTTGAGAAGTCATTTGAGGCAGCATCCAACCAACTGGCAATATCTACTTTGGGTGTAATGTACATCCCAGCGTGGTCTAGTTCTTGGGATCCAAGCCAGAACTAGAGACATCAGGACAGAAGTTAATGGTTGGAGGAATCAGCCAAAGACAGATGTAGCGGAACTTCTACATGTTGATAAGGTGGCAGTGTCAGAATTGATGAATGGGTCTATTGTTGGAAGAAGTTATAGAAACAGGGGAAGGAGGATTTTAGGAAGGAGATCTTTGTATTAGGGCTACAGAGAAATCAGGGAGTATAAATCTTGGGAATGGAAATTACATTTGGACCATGGAGAAAACAATTTTAGTAATTTAAAAAGGCAGGAATTAGGTAAAAAGGAATTTGTACTTTTGTAAATATGATATTAAAGGAAAATGTCCCATAAGAAAAATGGGAAGAATTTTTGAAAAGTTAAACAATTACCTGTCCAATTCTTTTTTCTAAATCACCAACTTACTCCATACACAAGAATAAACTGAAAATTGGTAAAAGACTTAAATGCAAGTTGCCAAACCATAAAGGTCCTAGAAGAAAACATAGGCAATAAAATCTCAGACATGTCTCCTGGCAATATTTTTGCCGATATATCCTAGGGCAAGGGAAACAATGGGAAAAGTAAACAAATGGGACTACATTAAACTAAAAAGCTTTTGCATAGCAAAAGAAACCATCAACAAAATGTAAAGGGGACCCATTGTATGGGATTAGGTATTTGCCATTGATACATCTGAGAAGGGGTTAATTTCCAAAATATATAAAGCACTTATACAAGTCAACACCAGGAAGATAAATAATCCAATTAAAAAATGGGCAAAGGACCTGAATAGACACTTCTCCAGAGAGGATATACAGATGGGCAATAGACATATGAAAAAATGCTCAATGTCACTAATCACAGAGATACAAATTAAAACCACAATGAGATATCACCTTACACCTGCCAGAATGGCTATCATCAACAAATCAACAAATAACATGTTGCTAATGAGGATGTGGAAAAAGGGAGCCCTTGTGCATTGTTGGTGGGAATACAGACTGCTACAACCACTGTGGAAACAGTATGGAGGTTCCTAAGAAATTAAAAGGGAACTGCCTTTTGACCCAGAGATTCTACTTCTGGGAATATATCCTAAGATTACTGAAACACTAGTTTGAAAGAATATATGCACTCTTATGTTCATTCCAGCATTATTTACAGTAGCCAAGATATGGAAACTGCGGTTTCGTTCCATCATGGGAGGCAATGGATTTGTGAAGCAATGTCACCCCAATAAATTCAATTAAAAAAAAAAAGGAACCTGTTGACACCTTCGTCTTGGACTTCTAGCTGTTGCAGTTGTGAGAAAAGAAATTGCTGTTGTTTGAGACAAAACAAAATAAAACAAAAAACAAAAGTTAGACAATTAATCACGTAATACCAGTCCTTCTCTAGACTTTGAAAATGTCTATAAAATGTGAAATAAATAAGTGATAATTTAAAAAATTTCTCATGGATTAGAAACGATATTAGAGGTAGGAAATGAAAAGTATGGTTAAGTTGGCCATATAAATGGAGTGGTATATAGAAACAGTGGGAGCCCTTTGGAAGCCTATAGTAAAACATTCCAGACTTAGGTATAGGAAGCAAAATGCTGTTAAAGCAAATGGTGAGGAGTAAGTGCAGGAACACTGCTGAAGGCTGCATGGCTGTCCAGAGACCTGGCAAAGTGCTCTCATTTTTTGCAGGTGCAAAGTGATTCTTTAAGTAAATTGAGGTATGTTTCACTAAGAATAATGAGTTCTGACTCGCCTATTCTGATATAGGAAATAAATTATAGGATATATTGGAGATATTTTAGAATATACCTAGAGATATTGGGCCACTCTGAGGATCTGGCCCCAAAAAGGCAACAAAAATCATATATATATATATATATATTGATTTCAGATAGGAAGGGAGAAGGAGAGAGAAATAGAAACACCAATGATGAGAGAGAATCATTGATCAGCTGCCTCCTGCACGCTCCACACTGGGGATCGAGCCTTCAACCCGGGCATGTGCCCTGACCTGGGATTGAACTGTGACCTCCTGGTTCATAGGTCAACACTCAACCACTGAGCCACTGGCCGGGCAAAAAAAAAAAAAAAAAGATATTTTAATTATAGAGGCAATTTGGTGTAAGAATAGAATGCAATGAAAATGCAACAGATCTCTGGAGGAGGGTACCTTAACCCATTGTTATCAAACTTCATAAATGTGTAGTTCTGGTTAGTGACTCTTAGTGAAGACTTAATGCAACTGTATAAGGCAACAAAAAGGAAAGAGATAATCATGGATCAGGGAAAGTAGACATATTAAGTTAAAATAAGAAATCTTATTTTTGTATGAATGCAGCAAACTTTCTGAATTCTTGGATGTCTTAAGTTGACTATCATATCTGAACACATGACTTTGTTTCTTCCCTTTTTTTACTTATTTTACCTTTTATTTTATTTTTATCTTATGCTGCCTTGAAGTTTTAGTATAATCTCCAGAAAAAGTGATAGTGGGGTGGGGTGGGGTGGCTCAATGGTTCAGTGGCTCGGTGTTTGAGTGTTGACCTACCGTCAACCCATGCACGAAGAGGTCCTTTGTTTGATTCCTGGTCACGGCACATGCCTGGGTTGTGGGCTCTTTCCCCAGTGGGGGGCATGCAGGAGGCAGCCGATTGATAATGTTTCTCTCATCAGTGTTTCTCTTCAATGTTTCTATCTTTCTCACTCTAAAATAAATAAAAATATATTTGAAAAAAGTGATAGTGGGCCTCTGTGTCTTATTCTTTTTTTAAAAGGGAATGTCTGTTGTATCACCATTATGTATTCTGTTTCTTAGAGATTTTTGGAAAGATTCATTTCATTCACTTCATCACTTTAAGGTAGTTTTTTTAAATAGTTAAAAAATAATTTAAAAATCACGAATGGTGTTGAATATTATAAAAAATGTTTTCTGCATCTTATGAAATGATGTGATAGCTTTGCTACTAAGAGGTTGGTTGCATAATATGCAGTATTTTAATAACATAAAACCTTCAGTAAACAAAAAGATTGTTAGTCTCTTCTCCAGGAAATGAGCAGTCATTTTTCTCCTTGATTACTGTAAGCCCATTTTGAATCTTATGGGCTGTGGTACTGATTGCAGCTCTTCTGAAGTCAAGTCAGTAGGAATGAAACAGAGGATCAATAGGGCCAGCTATGAATTTGCATATGTACTCTAGTTTTTTAATTTTTTCTTTAAGCTCAAACTTGGTTTCTTTTTCTTCATAAATTTGGATAAGTGCAGGTTTCAGGTATAAAAAATAAAACATTTATAGTTAGATGCAGGTACATTAAGTTGTTAATTAGAATGAGTACAGAAAGGTAGAAAATGTGGATTCAAATTTACATGGAGTTCCAAGTAAAAGTATCCCTCATGTTTGAGGGAGGCTATGAGGCACTATAGGTCAATATGTAAAACTTTAAATTGAATTAAATCTGTATTCCATTTTTATTCACTACCATATGTGGAATTTTTTTATAGTGTACACTAGATGTTATTGAGAAAATATTTTAAATTGTAGTTTGTATTAATGGGTTGTAATTACCTCAGTCTAATGATAATCTTTTAACTTCTTGCAAATAATGAAGGTTTAAAAATTATTACTTTAATAAATAATTACCTGACTCTTTAGATCGCTTTTCTTTTCTGAAATATTACCTGTATATTACTTCCCAAAAAGATGTTCTCGAAAATGCCTGATTTAATTTTAATAGCAATAGCAGCTTTTACATGGTTAATCATTTTCTCCAGTAAAATTGAATTAACTGTTGGAGGGGAATTTGATTAAGATATTTCTTTTTAGTTTTTCCCTCTTTCTTATTACATTCTGCAGCATAGCCAGAGTAGGGATTTAGCTGTCCTTTCTGAAGCTATGGGTGTATTCAAGAATTTTCTTTGGGGTGTTGTTATGATTTACTAGTTCTGGTTTATTTTTGGTTGTTGTTTTTGTTTAGTATAGAAATGACCTATTTATCAAAGTGTATGCTTTGATTTTAACAAAAATATTTTTAAAATGTCTGACCTGAACCTTATCAAAGTTTATGGTTTTATAAAGTGCGTTATTTGACTTTTCTCTTGTGAAGAATAGCCTGTCATTTAAGTATATTAAATTAAACATTTCTTATGCTAATGATTTTATTTCAAAAATGATTATATTAAATTTCTATATAAATTAATAATTAATAATTTTCCTTTTTAAAAATAATGAATCAGTTTTTTTATTTTGGTGTAGCATTAATGATAATATTATGTCCTATATATGATAACTGTAAAGATTTTAGTAAAATAATAGAATAAAAATACTTGATGAAAATTCCACTGACCCTACTGTGGGAGAGGCAGGAAGGAGGGCAGTAGGGTAGGGATAGAATAAAATACCTCTTTTTCTTGTGTTCTAGTCTAGCGATTTTCAACCTTTTTCATCTCATGGCACACATAAACTAATAACTAAAATTCTGCAGCATACCAAAAAATATATTTTTGCCGATCTGACTTAAAAAAAGGCATACTTTTGATTCATTCACACCAGATGGCTATTGTTATGTTGGCTGTTGTTATTTTTTTTATGAATGTTTATTTGCTGTAGAGCCGATGGTCTTAGGCTCTACAGCAGTGGTTCTCAACCTGTGGGTCGCGACCCACAGGTTGAGAACCGCTAGCAGGGTCACCTAAGACCATCGGAAAACACAGATATTTACATTATGATTCATAACAGTAGCAAAATTACAGTTATGAAGTAGCAACGAAAATAATTTTATGGTCGGGGGTCACCACAACATGAGGAACTGTATTAAAGGGTCGCGGCATTAGAAAGGTTGAGAACCACTGGTTTAGAAGATGGAACCTAGCAAGATAACTTTGCCTAGAACTACAAAGCAGGCCCATATGATTTATCCTTTTTTTCAAAGTATTATACAGTAGTCAATAATTTGGTGAATGATTTTTTGAGAAAAAGCCTATTCAGTATCATGAAAACCTTTAATTATAGATTATTGGATGTTAACAAAGCCCCCTTTTCCCCTTAACTCATAGTAACCTCACAAGATTTGTCTGTTGCAGTTAAGCATCTCTCTATATATAAAAGGCTAATATGCAAAGTGTCCCCTCGGGAGTTTGACTTGGAGACTGGGAGTTCGATCGCTCACTATGACGAGTGCTGACCACCAGGGGGCGGTGAAGAACAAAGGAAGGCCTCGGCTGGCAGCCAGAAGGCCCCAATCAGCCCTGATCACTGGCCAGGCCTAGGAACCCTATCCATACACGAATTTTGTGCACTGGGCCTCTAGTGTTAATATATGCATGTTAGTATTTACTGTTATACCTCCCCAAAATGAAGTACACTTTCCTGATCTTTAATCACAGAAGTTGATAAAATGAACCCCCACACACGAGGAACTTTATTTTCCTACATGATCAAATTTTTCTACAGGATTAAAATGGTACTTTAAGTTCTAAAAATCAAAAGAGTTGAGCAGAATTCTAGCTGCTAAAAATGCCAGGTAAACTAGACAATCTTAGTACATGTAAGTTCAGTACATTACTTATAATTGAGTTCAAAATATCCAGCTATTGTGCCTAGGACGCATTCATGCAAAGACACTCTGATATTGTTAATTGTGTGCATCTTGGAATGCTGGCACATTAGGAAATGCAGCTCTGCTGCTTTGCGAAGAATTCTTGCTCCATAGAGAGGGTTTTGTTTGAGAAGGAAGATTATCCCAAAAGACAACTTTACCAATCTAAAGATGATTGTTTTGGGCATGTGGAAGCCTGAGTTGAACTTAAAATATCATGAACTTAAGTTGAACCTAAGTTGAACTTAAAATATCATGGCTCTTAGCAAATTAATAGAATAATGTTACATGGAGGTTTTTCTAGGTATAAAATCTTGGTTAAATAGTAGACTGAGCTACCAAAGATCAACATAGAGTAATCATAGTCAAAAGAACATACACCGCAGTGGTTTTTATTGTGAATTTAGTTATTTTTTAAATTCTCATACTTGATAATTAAAATGACTTACCAATCACATATACCATGTGAGCTTTGTTTTCTGGTCAAAATTTCTCCTTCATTGTAAGAGGTAGAAATGGTGGCTTAGTCTGAAACTTAGTGCCCCATTTGAAACATGTTTTGACTGAGGAACTCAGTTAAGTATAGACAAGTTCTTCATAGGGAAAATCTGGAATTGCCTTCAGGAAGTACTTTAATCAGCTCTTTGGAACTCTTTCCAATTGGTTATGTCAGCTTTGGGAATGAGGTAGAGAGAAGCCACAGATCTGAATTTTTAGATTTGCTCTCAATTATTCTTAGTATGGTAATTTTATATTTGGAGATTTCCCCTGGGATTTATCTATATTCATTGCACATCTATACACATGAAGCACAGGACATATTTTGGCTTGTCTAGCTAACTTGCACACTGGTTTTAGGAATATTTGAGAAGGAATGCCATTGAAAAAGCCTGATTCTCAGTTGTACATATATGTATGTATGGTTTGTCAAGGATAATATATTGAAAACTATCTAGGAATTATTCATTTAGAAATTTTAATCTTTAATGTTTATCATACTGACTGAAATGTAGAGCTTGGCTAAGTATATTTTCAGAGGAAGCTTTCTTATAGTACTGAATACAATATATAATGTATTTCAGAATGAAAATTAGTGAAAAGAAATCAGTGTCTAAGCTCCATCAATCACAGATTTCAATATCATGAGCCAATTGGTTGATGGTTAAAGGACACAAACTTCACTTTTGATGGTAGGTTTCCAGGTACTCCAGTGAGATGGAGATAAATCACTTTGATTCACCAAGTGATTTTGACTTATATTACTCATAGGATTACTTGAAGGCATGTGACATTGTGTAAAGGATATAGCTTGTGAAGTGTCACAGACCTGACACTTCAATACCATTGATTGTGTAATATTAAATATGTTTAATTAACAGTGCCTATATTTCTTCATCTGTGCAAGTAATCCTATATAATAAAAGCCAAATATGCAAATCGACCAAACAGCAGAACGACCAGTTGCTATGATGCGCACTAACCACCAGGGGGCAGATGCTCAACTCAGGAGCTGCCCCAGCCTGCAGGTCCCAGGCCAGTCAAGGTGATGCCAGCGGGCCCCCCCCCCCCCCCCCGATGCCCTGCCAGTCATCCCACAGATCGGCCCTGATCTCTGGCCAGGCCTAGGGGCCCTACCCATGCATGAATTTTGTGCATCGGGTCTCTAGTAATGATAATAATAAGATTTTTTTCATAGAGCTGTTACTGGGAAGTAAATAAAATGATATTTTCTAAAAAACACAAAGACGAGTCTTACTTTTAGGACATCCTCCACCCACCCTCATCACCACCCTAAGTATCATGGGCTGAGAAATTAATATCACCATGCATTGCTCAGAAGGGCAGTTGTAAGTTTAAAAGTACATTTTACATGTTGGTAATCTTTAGATGAGACTACTTCTGAATGTTTTCAATGAAATTAAGTATTATTTCAATGAGTATTTATGCCATTGTCTAAAAAGCAGCAACACTTTTAGATTAGGTAATGTAGATTAGGTAATGTAATCTTTACAGCTTTTTTCCCTTCCACAAATACTGCTCTGGGAAATGGCCTGGTATTCACTCAGTTTATGGAGTGAGTGGTTCAGTACAGAGGACTGGGAAGGATGTACTTCTGAGTAGGGTAACCAGCCTTTTTAAAGGCTTCAGTAGCCTTACTGAAATCTGTTCTTATAGGAGTCTGGTAGTTAACCATGCATTTGTTGTCACCTCTCCCTTCTGTTCAATTGGATGAGGGAAATAACTGTAAGATAAACACAAAAGACTTTGAGGATTTTTTTTTTTTTTTTTAGAGAGAGAGTGAGAGAGAGAGAGAGAGAGAGAGAGGAAGTTGACTCATTGATCCACTTCCTTATGCATTCATTAGTTAACTCTTGAAGGTGCCCCGACCAGGTACTAAAACTGAAACCTTGGAGTATCAACACTCCAGCTATTGACCAGGGCCAAAGATCATTTCTTAAAAGACTGACTTTGGGTGTTATTTATTAATTTTTTTAATGTCCTAAGAATCAGGTGCCTTATTTGGGCTTCTGACCTTAGAGAGTAATAACCAATTGCCTCAGAGTTCTTATTGAATTTCTAGTATGCAAAAAAACAACAACACAAAAAAACATTATTTTTTAAAACCAATAAGACCAGAAGTGTTAGTAATAAAACCAAAAGTTTTGATAATAAAACCAAAAGTTTTGGTATACTATATCACATTTATGATTTTCTTTTCATTTTACCAATTTATAGTTTTTGAACCTCAGAGAGCATTTTTCTTAAGAGTCTTCGAATATACTTAGTTTTACACATTTTATTGCAATATAAAAACCAAGAGTAATAATTTTTCTTGGAATCTTTAAATAAATTAAAAGTGTTTTTGAAGAATACATTTAAAAAGTTACTATTATGAGTGGCAAAAGAATGACATTAGTAATGTAAATGAATTCACTGCTGTTTTATTGAGTTAGTAGACTAAAAGCACTGACACATGTGTGATCTTTCTGTATTTATTTTGCTGGAGTGTTAGTTTGTTGTTGTTTTTTTAACCCATCCTCCACTCCCCTCCTTTTAGCTTATTATCTGTAGCTGTGTGTCCATTTCTGTTTTGTTTATTCTCATTTTATTTTAGATTCCACATATAAGTGAAAGCATGAGTTATTTGTCTGACTTATATCATTTAGCATAATAATTCTCTGTAGGCTCATCTATTCATCTATCCATGGACACCTAGGTTGCTTCCATATCTTGGCTATTGTAAATAATGCTGCAATGAACACAGGGGGGGCATATATCTTTTCTAATTAGTGTTTGTTTGTTTGTTTTTTCTTCATATAGATAACCCAAAGTGGAATTGCTGGGTCATTTGGCAATTCTACTTTTAATTTTTTGAGGAATCTTTTTCTTGTTCTCCATAGTGGCTGTACCAATTTCCAATCTCACCAACAGTGGTTCCATTTTCTCCACATTCTCACCAGCACTTATTTGCTTTATTTTTTTTTAAATGCTAGCCATTCTGACAACTGTGAGGTGATATCTCATTGTGGTTTTGATTTGCATTTTCCTGATGATTAGTGGTGTTGGGCATTTTTAAATATTTTTGTTGCCATATGTATGTCCTTTTTGGAGAAATGTCTATTCAGGTCCTTTTCTCATTTTTTAATTGGATAGTTTCTATTGTTGTTTTTTTGTTTGTTTTTCTTGGTGTTAATGGAGTGTTAGTACCAAACCTGCTAAATATGTAGCATAATGAAAACTTTAGTATTCAGCTGAATTATTTATATATATAAGTAATTCAGAGTGAGCAATTACATGAATCATACCTTTCCGATCTCATATGCAACAGTATTTCTTTAGGTCTTTGCTGATCTCTGGACTAAATCAGTGTCCTGTTATAAAATCTCATGATTCCCCACTGTCTATATTTTTAATAGCATTTATCTCTGCTTACAATTATGTATTTGTATGTTTATTGGGTACTACTGTCTGTTTCCCAAATAAAATGTAAGTTCTAGGCTGAGACAATTTCAATGTCTATAAATAGCCCTGAGAATGGAAGAGAAATATTGAATGACTGACTGAAGTGCATAACTAGTGATTAATTCTAAAGTGAGGTAAGTACACATGGAGTCACAGTGGTGGCATTTTAAGCATTGTTACTTGGCAATATTTTAGTTATTTTAGCATTGGCTTGATCAATCTCTAATTTTATTTTTTCTATTAAAACTAAATATAAGTAATATTTTGAGTTTTGAATTCCCCAGTTCAGATTAAGAGCTTCCAGAAATTGATTGTACTTGAATGAGCTTTAGAATGAAAACTTGCCCCTTTCTTCCCATGTGCAGAATATTTGAAGTTTACAGTTCAAAAAAGAAATAGTTGGTTACATATTTATTGATGTTTACTATATGGAGAGAGTTCATTTATGTTAGTTGCTTGAAGCATAAAGATTTTGAAACACTAACAAAACTTACAAAGTAAAAAAATCATAGTTATAATGGGTTTCTGAGCTCTTATAAAACTTAAAGAGAAATCAAGAAGATTAATATAAATAATTGGAATTAAGTTTTTGTGCTGTATTTTTGGTATTTGGACCTTAATTTACTGCATGCTTTGTTGGCATATTGAAATGTTCTTATGAAAACCTTAAGATTTTAATATTTTCTTGAAAATTGGTTTATTTCTTTTTTTACATTTAAAAATTAGTGCTTTCAATAAGGTTTGGTTTCCGTCTATCCTGATTCTTCCTGGGTGTACACAACTTCAAAAGTAAAGAGGCACAGTCAGCAGAAAAAAAGAGGTGGTCTGAGCATTTATGCATTAAATATGCATGTTAATTAAGAAAGAAATTAGAAAAATATGAAAACAGATGTTACATAAATTATTGCAGTCCCTGGGCAGCAGTAACTTATACACTGACAATAATTTTTATATATGCATATGTATGTCTATTTCTAGATTTCTCAGTATTTTTGCAATTCTGTAGAGAATAACTAGAAAAAGAACTGGTATATCCTTTCAGTGAGATAGTGGTAAACATTCCTTCTGCATGTGGATTGCTGAGGAAGATTACTGTACAGATAGTCTTTGTGTCTCCCGATTCTCCTATAGTCTTTTTCCTCCCTTCTGGTTTCTGTGATGGTATGTCAATGAGATCTTTTATTGGATATGTCCTATCAGAACAAGAAAATAAATTACAATCCTAACAGTGTAAGAAATGTAACATTGACCTGGGTATAAAGTGTGTATTTAGAAACAAAACAAATTACAACTACTCAGGACATGATTGTAGTGTCAGTTTTTCTTTTGGCTACTGTCACACTTTCTGGAGAAATAGCCATTGTTCTATGAATAGTATTGACATATTAGTATGACAGTATATATTGTGTTTCATAAGTACACATTCATCAAATACACATGTGTTGGAATATTTAAAAGATATTTGTAAGTCTTTCACTTTTAAAGAGTAATCCATAGAATAAAAATGGTCTGTATTTTTACAAGAGAAAGATGAGAAATAAAGTTGCTAAACCACATTATTTTAGTGGTTTAGCAACTTTATTTCTACCATCCAGAAAAACCAAGCAAATATGTGGCTGTCCAAGGAGCTGCTGACAATATTTAGATATTTTCCATACTATCTAATAAAAGAGTAATATGCAAATTGACCGCACATCCGCTATACCCACAAGCCACGCCCACCAGCCAATCAGGAGCAAATATGCAAATTAACCCAATCAAGATGGCTGCGGCCACGGAAAGAGCAGGCGGCTTGGGTTTCCATGGCAATGGAGGGAGCCAAGCTTTCCGCCTGCCCTGGCTTGCCTTGGCCTCTGCTTAAGGCTACAAAGTTTCAATTATAAAAGATAAATAAATCCCAACAAAAATGGCTGTGGCCATGGAGCAAGCAGGAGGCTTGGCTCCGCTCAAGGCTACAAAGTTTCAATTATAGAAGATAAATAAATCCCAGATACGAGGGCCTTCGCTTGGGTCACTGGGGTGCGTGGCCGGCCTGCAAACCACCACAGGCCCCTCACCCAGGCCACGCCATGCCCTAAGGGAATCCCCACCCTGATCCGGGACACCCTTCAGGGCAAACCAGCCGGCCCCCATCCGTGCACCAGGCCTCTATCCTATCCAACCATCCTATCTAATAAAAGAGTAATATGTAAATTGACTGTCACTCCAACACACAAGATGACTGCCCCCACGTGGACACAAGATAGCAGCCACAAGATGGCCAGCAGGGGAGGGCAGTTGGGAGGGACCAGGTCTGCAAGGGAGGGCAGTTGTGGGTGATCAGGCCAGCAGAGAAGAGCAGTTGGGAGGGACTAGGCCAGCAAGGGAGGGCAGTTGGGGGCAATCAAGCCTGCAGGGGAGGACAGTTAGGGGTGACCAGGCTGGCAGAGAAGAGAAGTTGGGGGCGACCGGGCCTGTAGGGAAGGGCAGTTCGGGGACCCAGGCCTGCAGGGGAGAGCAGTTGGGGGTAACCAGGCCTGCAGGGGAGGGCAGTTAGGGGTGACCAAGCCTGCAGGGGAGGGCAGTTAGTGGCAAACAGGCTGCCAGGGGAGCAGTTAGGCATCAATCAGGCTGGCAGGGGAGTGGTTAGGGGTGATCAGGCTGGTAGGCAGAAGCTGTTAGGGGCAATCAGCAAGGCAGGCAGGCGAGCAGTTGGGAGCCAGCAGTCCTGGATTGTGAGAGGGCAGTCAGACATCCCTCAAGGGGTCCCAGATTTGAGAGGGTGCAGGCTGGGCTGAGGGACACCCCCCCCCTCATGAATTTTGTGCACTGGGCCTCTAGTAAATCTATAAAAGGCTAATATGCTAAGTGTCCATCTAACTGGTAGCTATGACGTGCACTGACCACCAGGGGGAAGATGCTTAACGCAGGTGCTGCCAAACTGCAGTGACTTGGAAGCAGCGGTTCTTGGGTGACGCACCCCGAAACCAGAGAGGACGGAGCCCGATTCCTCGTGGGGCCATGTGATTCCACCTTCTGCCATGGGTTATGTTGTTGCTGGGGCATTGTTGGCCCTGAATCTGGTTTACTGTACACTTGTGTTTGCGTTCCACACCCTGTATGACAGCAACTTTGCAGCCCTCTTGCACTCCAGGACCCCTTGGGATATCGGAGAGCCGGTTTTGGCCCAATACCCTCAGGCCCGGCCGAAGGACCCTACCTGCTGGAAAGACCCCACTCATTCCACAGACACCCTGTGAGCCACTGCACCACTCCAGGTGCAGCCAGCCAGAGAGGGACCACGGGAGGTTGGCGTGTCTGGTCCATTCCGCCCAGTACCGCCCCTCTGGCAACCTTCTAATTAATTTCCTTTCAATGTTCATGAATCCATGCACTGGGTCACTAGTATATTATATAATTTAGAAACGTGCTGTTTATAACTTTTTCAGATGAGCTTGAAAGTTAAAACGAGAAAATGCTGCAGTAGAATGTGATAAAACATTCTCTTAACAATCAAAACATGAATTACATTTAATACAAGAGCATAAAACATTTTTTGGAAATCTGTTTAGAGATCAATCCTACATATATTTGTATTCTTCAGAAATCCTGTTTTGTTATTTGGTTTTAGTAGTATATGATGCTAAAATGTAGTTAAGGAATTAATTTTTATGAATCTTAGTAGATTTCAATTAATTCTGTTATCCTAATATTTTTCAGTTTTATGTTATTGATTTATGTTTTACATTATATTGCCTAATTACTGTTATACCTTTGTATATATGCTGAGCTACTGATGAGCTCTAAAAGATTTTTGGGAGTAAAATAAACTAATATATAATAAAATCTAGAGGAGACTGATAATATGCTTAGTAAATTATTATTATTAAGTTCTTTACTTATATTGGATAGCTATTTAAGAAATTCAGTTGTCATTCTTGCAGATTTTATATAGAGAGATATTTGTGTCAGATAATGATTTGTCAAAGTATATTATTAAAGATGATAGGATATTTCGGCAAAAAGACTATGGAATTAATTTTTAATTCACAAATAATATTGCCACACTAATATATCTGTATTTTAATTTTATATCTTATTAATGCTTTGGAATCCACTTTCAATGGAATTTTTTTCATATTTGTTTTCAAATGTCAAATTTCCATTTTTTATTTTATGTGATTTTTTGCTTGATATTTTATTATGTATTAATAGAGTAGTGTGTTTGTTAGCTGAACATTTTTATGTCATTGCAATGAAATGAAGTTGTATGATTTGTTTTATAGTGAGGTATTTTACATTTTTTTAATATTATAATACCTTTTATTTTAGGTATTATAAAACAATTCCCTTCCTTCCAGGAGTTAAAATAGAAAATGGAAAGAGTGATTAGTGACTAGACTAACACTTGTCCCCTAAAAACCTAAAATATTATGACATAAATTTTTTTCAGCCTGCCTTTTGCATTTTTGCTCTGGTTTAGGGTTCCTTCTGGAATAGGAATATTTGAAGCTATTTTATTTATTTATTTATTTTCTAGGTATTTGCTGCTTTTCCAGCAGCTTAGTTGAAGAAGAACTCTGCTGATCTTTATTTCCTGATTCTTCTTTACTTCCAACTTCCAACTAAGACTTGTATTTGGAGATCTTTGTTGTACTGAGCCTGAGGAATTCTTTGACACATAACAAGAGCATGCATTTTCAAGTGTCAGTTAGATTTGTGGATCAATAAAGTTCATATAAAAGGTAAGCATATATTTACTCAAAGTGTACCTTTAAAAATTTAATATTATCAATACCTGCCTAGCTTTGTTCAGGTTTTATAACAAAAATACGATAGACTGGGTGACCTGTAAACAACAGAAATTTATTTTTCACTGTTCTGAGGGCTAGGAAGTCCAAGATCAAGGTACCATCCGATTCTGTGTTGGTGAGGACTTACTTCCTGGTTCATAGACAACTATCTTCTTACTGTGCCCTCACTTGGTGGAAGGAAGGAGAGAGCTCTCTGGGGTCTTTTCTTACAAGGGCATTAAAATCATTCATGAAGGCTGCACCCTCATGACTTAATTACCCCCCAACATGTTACTCCTAACACATTGCATTGGGAAGGCAGATTTCAACATCTGAGTTTTGGGGGGCATAAACTTTCATTTCAACAATATCCTTGCTATAATGATGTGTTCATAGATTCCTGTACAAAAAAATATGTGTATGTATGTATTTGTGGGTATGCTTACGTGTGTGTTGATACACTTCTACTGGTTTTTGATTGTAGGCTCCTTTAAGGAATAATGTTACCCTCATACATAGTTACTTAGAGTTACCTGACTTGTTTCTCTCCACCTCATATCTATTTGTTCACCAGCTTCCAGTCTTTTCCTTTTCCTCATTGTTTTCTTTCTCCTTTATCTGAGCCTTAAAGGGGGGGCTTTAAAATGTATTTCAATCAGCAGACTTAGCACTTTCCTTAGGGAATGCTTTTTGTATCCATCTCTTTCCTTTTTCTTTCTTCCCTCCCTCCAACATTCATTAAATTTGTTAGAGAAGCAAGATTAGAATGATTGAATTTAGAGTTAAAGGTATCTTAGTTAGCACTTAGTCCCTCCCACTTTTATTTTTTCACCACAATCCATAGTAAGAAATGAAATTTACATTTTAAGCCATTTCCCACAGGTATAAATGTACAAATGAAACTGAAACAAAAATTCAGAGTTTTTAGCCTGACTACCTGGCTGTGCTCTTTTCTATTATATTTTTGTATGTTTTATTTAATACATGCCGGTGCTTATAACTAAATTTATTTCCCTATCCAATAACAGATCACTTTTACAATTTCAAATACCATGCCTTAGATCATTTGTATATTTGTTCATGACTGACGTGTTAGAAAGGTAAATGGAATCAGACAATTTGATGTCTGTCTCAGTCAGGTTGCTTTTATCCTGTCTCCTCTGTGCGTCTCATCTTTCTCCATTCAGTACAAGCTATCAAATGATTTGGTGAAAGAACTGAGTAACTGCTGGGAAACTCCAAGATTCTTCTATAGTAAGAATAGATACAAATATTACTCAAAATTTGAACTGGGGATAATCTTTGATAGAATCATCCTATACAAGGTGTGTATTTTTTTATTCTCTTCCTGTTTGTCCCACCTACATAAATTATATATGCCCTTAAATGTCCTTAAGTCATTCTTGGTTTAAAAAACATTTTTATCTTTTTCAGTCCTATATATCAGCTTAGAATAACCCAGATACTTTCCCAAAGTGGTCTCTTCTAGTACCCATTCCCATTTTATGTAGCTTTTCTATCCTTTTAAAAGGTTGCAAGCATTTTTCTGATTAAAAAAGTAATATGTTGTCTTAGGAAGTTTGGTGTATATAGGAAAGTAAAAAGAAGATAAAAATTATTCCTAATCCAACTATAGCAAAAGCATTTCTGAGAGGGAAGTTCATAGTGATAAACTACCCCCCCCCCTTTTTTTTTTAAAGAGCTCAAATAAACAATTGAATTTTATACCTCAAGGAACTAGAAATAAAAAGAACAAACTAAGCACAAGGTTTATAGAAGAAAGGAAATAAAGAGCAAGAAATAAATGAAATAGAGACTAGAATGACAAGAAAAACTATCAATGAAACAGCCGTTTATTTTAAAAAGATAAAATAGACAAACCTTTAGCTAGGTGTACTAAGAAAAGAGACAGGACTCAAAATTAGGATTGAAAGAGGAGATATTGGAACTAATGCCACAGAAATACAAAGAATCATAAGCAAATACTATGAACAATTATATACCAACAAATTGGACAACTTAGACGAAATGGATACATTTCTAGAAACACACAACATACCAAGACTGAATCATGAAGAAATAGATAATCTGAACAGATCAATTACTATGAGGACATTGCCTCAATAATTAAAAATCTCCCAACAGCCCAGCAGGCATGGCTCAGTGGTTGAGTATCGACTTATGAATCAGGAGGTCACAGTTCGATTCCTGGTCAGGTTACATACCTGGGTTGCAGGCTCAATCCCCAGTGTGGTGTATGCAGGAGGCAAACGAACAATGGTTCGCTCTCATCATTGATTTTTCTGCTCTCCCTCTCCCCTTCTCTCTGAAATCAATAAAATATATTTAAAAGCAAAAACAAACAGCCCTAGCTGGTTTGGCTCAGTGGATAAAGCGTCAGCCTATGGACTGAAGGATCCCAGGTTTGGTTCTGGTCAAGGGCACATGCCCAGGTTGCAGGCTCGATCCCCAGTAGGGGGCGTGCAGGAGGCAGCCTATCAATGATTCTCTCTCATCATTGATGTTTCTATCTCTTTTTCCCTCTCCCTTCCTCTCTGAAATCAATAAAAATATATTTTAAAATAAAAAAACCAAAAAACACACACAAAAAAACACCTTCCAACAAAGAAAGGTACAGCACCACATGGCTTCATTGGTGAATTCTACCAAATATTTAAAGGAGAATTAATGCCAATTCTTCTCAAATTTGTCCAAAATATAGAAGCTAATATTGATGTCTGTCTCCGAACCTTCAATTCCATCCTAATAGTTTTTTTCAAGGCAAACTATTATCTCTGTGCAGTTTTATGCTAGTGGTATAATTTGAGTAACAGAAGGATGGTTCTTTCTAAATATGTTTCATTGAATTGAAATTATATATATATATGATTTCAGAGAGGAAGGGGAGAGAGAGAGAGGTAGAAACATCAATGAGGAGGGAGTCTTTTATTGGCTGCCTCCTGCACGCCCCCTACTGGGGATTGAGCCTGCAGCCCAGCCTTGTGCCCTTCCCGGAATTGAACCCAGGACCCTTCAGTTGGCAGGCTGACGCTCTATCCCCTGAGCCAGACCGGCTAGGGCTGAATTGAAATATTTTAATTGAAAATATATTTGGGAATGTAGGGAGAAGTTTGTAAAAGGGTAAATGTTTTTCAATTGACTATAACATGTCATCAGCCTCAAGAGTAGACACAATGTAAATGCATCTAATGTTAACACATATGTATTAACTATTCACTCTGTGGTAGATACTCAGTTAACAAATAAATGTCATTTTTAAATGTTTTCTTTTAAAAAATGGATCATGTCAAGAAAATCAATTTTTTGGGAAGTTTATTGTGAAATGTTTTAGGTTTTTAATATACACGAACTAGACATAACTTTCACTTTTTGATAATGAATTAACAGCCAACTCGAAATAAAAGTGAAATGTGGAAAATACAGAATATGTTTCACTTTCTCTTTCTTTTACTCACTTTTAAAAAGACAATGAACAGTGAAGTTGACCTCCTGTTCCTGTAGTTCTGCTAGTATTTTTGTGGTACCTCGTAGACCTGAAAGAAGCATCATGAATTGGAAGGAAGAAAGTTATATGAACATGTAATCAGACAAATAGAAAATGGAACCTTTATAATTGAGAACTGACTTTTTATTTTACATAGAAATTTGAATTTTTATTTTAGATTATTACCATTTAGGAATACTTACTTTATAGTTTATGAACAGCTGACCCACTTAAAGGGGATTTAAAATTTTTTATTTGTAATGATTTAACCATTATGATATTAGTGTTTTATTGAGACAGAATGAGGTTTCAGTTATTAAAAATATGTACTCAGAGTTTTATAGAGTGAAAAATAATTTTGCCTCAACTTATAAGTTACTTAATTTCTTCAGAATATTGGCTGAAGATATTTTGAAAGCCTTAATTACTTGGAGTATATTTTAAACCTTTCTTCTTATTTACTTCTGTGCAAAATGTTACATATTTTTGGATCATATATAGTATAGGCTTAAAGTTTTGAGTTTTCTATTTTCAGTCTTATAAAGTCTTATAAATATATTGGAGCTAAATAATTTTATCCACATAATTGTCATTCAGCTATAGCTGTCTGGAATAAAATATCTTGGAATAAGTAGCCATTTTCCATGTGAAAGAACCATTTGAAAATAGTTTTTCATCTGACAGCGTGTATTTTAATTTTTATAAATAGCACAGAGGAATTGAAGTATTTATGTAGATAAGGATGGTTATCAGTTCAAGTTCAGTAGTATGTTGTTTGACTTTATTAGGCTCTAGATATTTTATAATTTTTAAAAGATGTTTATTATTTTATAAAATACATATGCTTTCATTATACTTGGTGTTGATCTAATTTTTTATTGAAGTCACCGATTAAAAGGGAATTGTGTACCAGTGGGGTTCTAAACCTTGACATTATTTTAATCTGATAACAAATGGGTTTAAGTTCATGTTCTTTCAGTTGTTGGCAACAAATCTAAACCTGTATTTTTTGGATTTATGAGGATAAGTCCTGCTTTGGCAATCTTATAGATCCTCAAGAGAATAGTTAAACAGTGATTAATCATTGTTTCTTCACTGAGTGTGCAGAAAAGAATGGAAAAGCTGCATTTCACACTTCTGAAGCAATTAATCCCCATGATCTTAGCCAGGTTTGTCTTGTAGATAAGTCGGGATACAAAACGGTACCTAATTTATCAATGTATGCATGCCATAAAGTATAAAACACACAATTTATTTCATATCATTTATAGTCAAATGTAAAAAAAGAGTGACTTTGCCATATCCAAGAGTGTTTCCTACATTACCTTCATATAAACTAAGTACCAGAGATTACAATGGGATTCCTGTTTATTGTGCACATCTGGTGCAGTCACTATGCATTTTCTCATTCACTTGCTGGCATTTTTAGTGATTGTGGCATAAATCACCTTGCTAATCAGAAACATAAGTGACGGGAAGTCATCTCCTTTTTTTGAACAATGGGAAAAAACATATGGCTTCTTAGACAGGACTTGGCTGTTATAGTATTTATGTGGTATTATATTCTGTATTTAGAATTTCATATTAATTGCAGTGGTTTGATTGAAGGCATTGAACACCCAGGATTTGTGGTCAACATATTCGTTTTGTAGCATTTTCATAACAAATAAACAAAAAAGGTAAAATTGCATGCCTTGTAATAATATTTTTAAAAATAAAAACTACTTTGGGAAGAGTTTTTAGATTAAGATGAATTGAAGAAAATATATAATTTTAAATTGTTTGTGTGGATGTTTCTATAGATGCATAAATATAGTAATTACAAGTTACAAGGTTTTAAATTATATCTATTTCAAAACACTGCATGGGTAGAGTAAAAATTACTGTCTTTTAGATGCTAAAATTGAATTGACAGTAGTGTGCTTTTCTATACGTAGTTTATTTGAACATGAGTTGCTTTTTTTGATGAATTTTTATTAGTTGGAATCACTTCTGCATATACTACAACTGAAAGTAAAAGATGAAGTAATGCTTCGTAAAACATAATATGTCAGTGCAAACTTTAAAGACTACTTCCACTGAATTTGTTGCTGTTTGTTATAGAATGCTTGCTGTAGGTTTGAAGGTCTTTTTCTTCGTCCTCAATAGTCACTTAATTCTCAAAAGATGGTAAACATAATGGCCTTTCATCCTTATTTGACTTTATAATACTTACCTTCCTATACCTTATCACTTTCCATTTTCTTACTATTGGGTGGCAAGAAAATATTTATTTTGAATGTTTGAATTTCAAATGGAAATTTATTTGTTCAGAGAACTTTATGTCTTTTACAGCTTGTTTTCTATATTATATGTGACTATAAATTAGGTGAATTTTTAAACAAATATATCAGAGCTTATTTATTCAACTGTGTGTTATTCCCTTTGAAGTCATCCCCTTGGGAAGATGTATACATAATCCATTAATCAAAGTATTTTAGGAATGTCTCTTTTTTATTTTTCTTCAATGGAATTGATATATAGCTGCCCAAAATGGGTACTTTGAAGGGAGATAAGATTCATTATGTGTATATATGTGCTGGTATTTTTGTTTTAAAAAATCAATCATAATAGCTTGTATTGCAGCCTGTATATATCTTGTAGATAATTGGACACTCTGAATAGAAATAGAGATTTGAAAAATTGCTTGAATTTTAAATAAATGGTCATATTTATCCATTTTGTTTTATAAATCTTTTATAATATTGTCTCAAGGACCATTTGCAGTAGGAGTTCACAAATTGAATAAATGCAGCATAAGGAGGAGGTGTTTTTTTTTTTTTTTTTTCAGTTGTTGCTGCTTGTTAAAAAATGCCACTATCCAGATTCTCTAAGGTATAGTGTGCTATTTTTAAAAATATATTTATAACTGAATTGAGACTTTTCTTTCTAAATTAAAATAATTTAGAAAATTACCTAAAGTTTACTTAAAATTACCTAAAGTACTTAAAATTACCTAAAGTTTACACCATACTGCCTTAGTACTTGCTCATCTTTATTTCTTTGATGCTTTTAAAGCCTCTTTGCCCCTCCCCTCCTTTTTTTTTGTTTTTTAAAGTATTTAAAAAACATGGGATGTATATGTTGTAAAGATCAATTTTAAAGTCATCCACTTTTAAATAGATGTATCTATACTAGAGGACCAGTGCATGAAATTCTTGCATGGGTAGGGTCCCTAGGCCTGGCCGGCAATCAGGGCCTGTCGGAGCCCTCCTTCGTTCCACGTCGCCCCCTGGTGGTCAGTGCACATCATAGTGAATGGTCGAACTCCTGGTCAGTCGAACTCCTGAGGGGACAATTTGCATATTAACCTTTTATTATATACTAGAGTCCCGTTGCACAAAGATTTGTGCAATAGGCCTTCTTTCCCCTGGCTGCCAGCAGGCACCCGGGACCCAGGCCTTTGCTCTGGCCACTCCCTTCCATCTTCGCTCCAGCCAGAGCCTTCAGTCTTCTCTCTGGCTGGAGTCTTCAGGCTTCGCTCCAGCCAGAGCGCCGCTCCTATAGCTCCCTCTGCCCCCTGCTCTCCCCCTCATAGCAGGCGTCCCACCCCACCCAGCCGCTCCACACCTGCATGCATGCTGCCCAGAGGCCCAGAGTGGCTGGGGGGCGGGGCCACCACCATCTTTGTTGGGTTAATTTGCATACTCACTCATGATTGGCTGGTGGGCGTTGCAAAGTGATGGTCAATTTGCATGTTTCTCTTTTATTAGTGTAGAAGATTTCCCTTTTTTTCCTCCAAAATATGAAAATTCTAGGAGGATAGGATTTTAAAATCCAAGAAATACATAATTTATGAGATGGGTAAAAGTATAAAAATAAAAGAAGAAAAACAGAGTTCTATTTTTAGTGATTGAACACTTTGTTAATAATGGATTTTTAAAAAAGATTTTCTAATGATTTTTAGAGTGAGAGGAAGGGAGAAGGAGAGAGAGAAACATTGATGTAAGATATAGATCGGCTGCCTCCTACGTGCTCCTTACCAGGGACTAAGCTATAACCTGGGCATGTGCCCTGACTTGGAATTGAACCTTTTGGTGCATGGGACAAGCCCAACCAATGACCCTCACTGGCTATGGCAATAATAGACTTTTGAGGAAAAATTTCTTTCATAAAGTTCTTGATGTGAAAAATATATTAACCTAAAGTATTTGTTTATTTATCATGTTTATAAAGCCAGGAATTTAATTTTTAAGTGTTTGTCAATTTTTGAATGGAATTGAACTACCAGTAATGTTAATGTTCATTGCATACTTGTTTAAAATTTTCTTTTATTTTCAGAGAATTTGCATTGTTTTGTTTTTTTGTTTGTTTTAGTTGTTGTTAATCCTCACCTGAGGATATTTTTCCATTGATTTTTTAATTTTTTAGACCAGGGCCTGGGATTGAACCTGCATCCCAGGTCTGTGCCCTTGATTGGAATCAAACCCATGACTCTTTGGTGCATGGGCCGATGCTCTAATCACTTAGCAACACTGGACAGATCTGCATTTCCCCTCCCACTCCCCCTGGAGTTCTTTCTTATTTACAATTGTACTTTGTTGGTATATATTACCCTGTGAAATAGATTTTGAATTGAGTACAAAACTTGCAAGAAGAGTTATTGTTCTTACCTTATGTTCTCATGGCATAAAGAATAAATCGTTTCACCATAGGGATAAATTTACTGGTAATTCCCAGCCAGGGCAGTTATTGCTTGCTGTCCTACACTCTGGCCATCTCTTTTTTCTGTTGGAATTTGTCTGGAAATGTCTTTTGGAATGCTTTCCACTGCCTGCAAGTACTGTGGGCTGAGTAGTGTGACACTCTTGGCCTAATCATACTGAAATTTTTTTTCTAAAAGTTCATTTGTGAAATATTTCCCAAAAGGGAGACATTTTTTTTTGTGTGTGTATGAATGGGAAAGTTGCTTTGAGTGGCATATGTAATTCAGAAATTTTAATATAAAGCTTTTAATGGAATATATTAAGTATGAGAAACATGGAGTAAGAAATGATTTCCATGTTTAAATAGTTTTTGTTTGTTTTAGTGTTTAAGACTCTTTTCTGGGTCACATGTTTCCAGTGTGAACTTCACTTGTGTTAACTGCAGGGGTTCAGTCATATCTGAGTGTAGTGACCAGCAGGGTGGCTGCCTGTAGTCTTTGATGCATAGGAAGAAAAAAAAGGATTTTTGTTTTTAAGAAAATGAAAGAATAAAGAGCCAGACAATAGTCTCCTTTTGTTAGAGAAGCAGCATTTTAAACTTTATCTTGAGGTCTGTTTTGTTTTCTGGTATAGATCTCTTAGGCCTTGTGGAGTTAGGAGGATAGGTTGCTTGTAAGAAAAAAAAGATAGAAAGAATGGGAAAATGAGGATATATTCTGAAAGTTGTTTGGGGACAAGCAGCATTGCCCCTGTATTCTCCAACTGAGGGACCAGTAGAAAGGCATTTTTTCCTTCTTTGCCACAATTCACTGAGTGACTGGCATTTTGCAGACTGCACTGTGCTGGCAGTGTTAGAAAGGCATGGGCACCATGTGTGACAGCAGTGCTGCTGGACCAAGCCGCAATTAGAGCAGAGGGGAAGCTGGGCTCAGTGAAAGTTGGGGGGGAGGTGCAGAAGAAGCTGCAGGGGTGCCCTGTCAGGGACAGTAGTGACCAGTAATCATCAGTACAGAGCAAAGGTGATACCAGGATCGGGAAAACAGATGAGGCCCCTCAGCTTTAATTAGGAGGAAATAGAAGAAGCAGACCTCGACACCACACAGAGGGGTAAATCGTAGATGTGCCATGGTGGGTGACTGTTGGCTGACTGGTCTTGCTCATGAGCACATGTGAGTACTTTAGGATAACTCTCAGAAATGTTTTGTGGGACAATTTATAGGCCTTGCCTCCTGCATTGTGGGTTGTATTAGAATTCTGCAGAGAAACATAATCACTAGGAGATATTATATATGCATACATATATTATATATTTTATATTTTATATATACAGTGTGTCCCCCAAAATTGTATACACACTTTAACAGCTGGTAGCTCAATGCTGAAAATGAAATGTATTTTAATAAACACTGCGTTTATAAGTATTCAGAGTATGTGTATACATTTTTTTTTGAATACACACACATACACACATATGTATGAAATAGAACTTGGTTCATGTGGTTATGGAGGCTAAGTCCCACGATATGCCATTTACAAGCTGAAGAACCAGGAAAGCCTGTGTTGTAATTCATTATGAAGGCCTGAGAATTGAGATCAGGTATCCTCAAACTACGGCCCGCGGGCCACATGCGGGTGTTTTTGCCGTTTTGTTTTTTTACTTCAAAATAAGATATGTGCAGTGTGCATAGGAATTTGTTCGTAGTTTTTTTTTAAACTATAGTCTGGCCCTCCAACAGTCTGAGGGACAATGAACTGGCCCCCTGTTTAAAAAGTTTGAGGACCCCTGATTGAGATGATGAGGTGGGGTGTGGGGAAGATGGTCTAAATTCTGGTCTGAGTCCAAATATCTCAGCTCAAGCTGAAAGAGTCAGTTTGCCCTTCCTCCACCTTTTTTTACTGTGCAGGTCGTCAGTGTATTGGATGATGACCACATTGGTTGAAGGCATCTTTTTACTCAGTCGATTCTAGTGCTAATCTCTTTTTGAGACACCCGCATAGACATACCCAGAAATGTTTTACCAGCTATTTTGGCATCACTTAGCCCAGTCAACTTGACATATAAAATTAGTCATCACAGGGGAGAAGATGAAAACCAGCAAGTACGATTTACATTTATTTTGTAAAATAATTTTACAAATTTCTTGAAGTATTAAGGGTCTTTCTTTTCCTTCCTTTTTTTTTTTTTTTAAACTTTTTTTGTCACATAAAGTTTTGCTTAGTTACCTACTATGGCAAACAGTATTTTAGGTGTTGGATCAGCAAAGTTAAAATAAAATTCTTTCCTTTAGGAGCTTTATGTTTATAGGAGAAAGAATGGCAGCTAAAAACATTAACATCTAGTGTGATGAATGATAATGATAGAATCATGCATGGGAGTTAGTGGACCCCAGAAACTTAAACCAGCTTGGGGGTGGGATTCTAAGGAGACTTCCAGAGAAGGTGCAGGCTGAGCTGGGTGTGAGTAGTGTTGAAGAAAAACACCGTAGTCAGTGGAAAACATTGCAGAAATGACTGCAAACCTAAAGTGTATTTGAGGAACTGCAAGTGGTTTGGTTTTGCATTTTGGCTAATATTGAGACCTGAGATATGCAATTTAGATTTTTGAAGAGTCTTGTACATTATACTAAGAGTTTGGACATTTTTCTTGAAGGAAAAATAGAAGAGGAAGGAGAATCAATGTGGTAAGAAGAGCCCCAGATTGTAGTGCTAGACATTGCGACCTGGTGAAGGAATTTAAGCTAAGGAGTAGTGTGATCAAATTTGTATTTAGAAAGAGCAGTTATGCAGCATTTGATCACATAAGTGAATTGGAGGGAGATCTCAAGAGCCAGGATACCAGTTTAGGAGACTATTACATGAGGTAAGGGGATAAATTGAGATACTAAGTTAAGTTAGTCAGGAGTAAGAGAGAAGAAGAGACTAATTGAGAAAGTAGAATTGACTGGATTCTT
This sequence comes from Eptesicus fuscus, assembly GCF_027574615.1. Taxonomy (NCBI): domain Eukaryota; kingdom Metazoa; phylum Chordata; class Mammalia; order Chiroptera; family Vespertilionidae; genus Eptesicus; species Eptesicus fuscus. The sequence goes on from NC_072490.1 coordinate 23,168,631, forward strand.
CAGTTGATTGGATGAGAGAGAGGCAAGAAAATACTGGTATCGGGTTGGGCAGATGATTCATTGGTGGTGTTATTCCTTAAATAGAGATTACCACAGGGACAGTTTGAAGGTAATAGAATGACTTCTGTTTAGGCATCTTGTTGATTAAAAATACTTGGGAGATGGTTGAATATATGTATCTCAGGCCTAGGATATCAGTTATAGTAAAAGATGTACGCTTGGCATGGATTTTTTAAACAATTATTTGCTGAGCATTTTCCAAGCATTGTGTTAGGCATCGGAAGGTAAGGAAGAGGGAGCCATGTGTAAGTAGGTCTGACATCTGTGTAAGAGAGGATGAAGGAAGACATATTGGGGAGGAAGAGTCTCAGATAGCAATACAGCTTTGAGAAAGTCTCGGCTGTATCAATGTTGTGGGGCTGGTGTTGTTGGGTCGAGCAGATTTTACCCGTTAGAGATGCCCTCTGTTGGGCAGGAATGGTCTTCCTCTAGCATCCCTCTGTGTGGGGGGCAAGTGTGGCCTTGGTGTGAACACTGCTATGGATCCTGAAGGTGTGACAGCTGGAAATTGTTGGTAAACTGCACTCTTCACAGCAGTGGTACACTCCTTGGCGGCTACAGTGGATGTGGGTGCTTCACTTGGGTAAAAGGTGGAAGGAATTCCTGTTGGTCCATTATTTCCTCTGCTTTCAGTAATTTCAATATAAAGTCAGAGACAGTGACTGATAGGGCAAGTGTTGGAAGGTTTTCAGGAAAGAGCAAGAAAAGAGAATGTATTGGTAAAACATTAGTTGAAATAGTAGCTCATCTACTCTAGGGTTGATAGGGAAGGAAGTAGAACTGGAAAGGGGTGCTAAGGGATTGAAATGAAATGAAGTCAAAGAACTAGATGTTGCAATGAGTTTGAAAGCACTCACTGAGGGTGTAAGGGACCTTATAAAGAGAGACAGTATGATAAATTGGTATATTAGTTTAATATTAATAGCCAAACTCTGGGAAATACTGATATGTTGAAATCACTTCATGTACGTTGAGAATAAAATCTTACTAGCAGAACATGACAATTATATGTATACTAGAGGCCCAGTGCATGAATTCGTGCACCAGTGGGGTCCCTCGGCCTGGCCTGAGGGATCGGACTGAAACTGCCTCTCCAGCATCCCCTGAGGGGCCCTGGATTGCAAGAGGGTGCAGGCCAGGCAAAGGGACCCTACTGGTGCACTGTTAGGGCCGGGGAGGGATGCAGGAGGTTGGCCAGCTGGGGAGGGACCGCAGGAGGGCTCCAGGGTGTGTCCAGCCTGTTTCACTCAGTCCCGATCAGCCAGACCCCAGCAGCAAGCTAACCTACCAGTCGGAGCATCTGCCCCAGTGAACATCATAGTGAGTGGTTGAGCAGCCTTAGCATATCATTAGCATATTATGTTTTGATTGGTTGAATGGCTGACTGGATGACCAGACACTTAGCATATTAGACTTTTATTATATAGGATGTAATAAATATACGCACCATGGAATTACAACTATAAATACTATGTAAAAGTATAGAGATAACCTAATTACTTAGTTTTAGTAGTGTAACTTTTCTGCAAAGTGAAGTTTCAGAGTCACCTTTCTACCAAGTTTCTCAGATCTATTCAATTGTCAGGCAATGCAATTTTCCCCCCCAAGAACTTTTTTCTTTTTTATGGATTATTTTTCAATTTTTCTAATAGTCTGAGAAAACATTTCAGAGCTTTTTTTCCTCAAAAGAGGAATACGTGAGTTCCCCTCTCATGAAGGGTTTGTTTGTGTCTTTATACCTGATAGAAAAATTAAAAAGTGAAAAAACATTCAAAGCATGTTTAGCTAAACATTTCTTGAACTGAAAGTTATAAAGGTTAAGATAACAGTTTTAAATATATACAAATAACCTTTCATTAGCTCTCCTCTTGCAGAAGAGGATTAGAAGTTGCATTAAATAATTTAGGTAATTAAAATAATATAAGGTAGGTTGATAGAAGGGTGGACAAATAGATAGACATTATAGTAAAGCAAGAATTCAAAAATGTAATTGAAGATTCTAGGTGGGTGTTCACTGTAAAATTCTTTCAACTTTTCTGCATACTGGAAAATATTTATAATAAAATGTTGAAAAAGTAATATAGCTTTTGCAACTTTGAAATGCATAAAAAATGATGGTATGATGGATAGATAGGTAAGTGATAAAGCAAGTACAGTATAGTAAAATGTCAGTGATAGTTGGTATATGAATGTTCACTGTAACATTCCTGCAACTTTATGTATGTTTGAATATTTTTAGAATACAATGTTAGAGAAAATAGTGTCATAAACAGTGTTTGGCATTAGAGATCTGAGTTCTAGTTGTGTTACCTTAGATAAGATAACTAATCTCTGAGCTACAGTTTCCTTTTCTGTAAAATAGGCATAATATCTAGTTTATAGATGGTTTAGAGAATCAGAAAAAATATCTGTAAAGCAACTCGCAAAGGTAGACATTTGAAAATGCCTCTGATAAACCGAAACTATAAACTTCAAATTTAGGGATCATATCTTAGGACTTGCTTAATATATTTAGAATTTTTGGATATATGGCCAGTTAATTATTTGGATGGAACTAGGGATGAGGTGATGTGAAGGTGTAAATGTTTGTTATCAAGATTGCTTTATTTTGCCTGACTGGTCTGGCTCAGTGGATAGAGCGTCAGCCTGCAGACCTGCGGACTGAGGGGTCCCGGGTTCGATTCCGGTCAAGGGCATGTACCTTGGAGGCAGCTAATCGATGTTTCTCTCTCATCGATGTTTCTAACTCTCTATCCCTCTCCCTTCCTCTCTGTAAAAAATCAATAAAATATATTTAAAAAAAAAAAGATTGCTTTATTTCACACAAATGACCTTTATCCCCCATATTCAGAGCCTGTATTTTTTTCTGGCTCAGTCTCTTAAATTAATCAGAGCTTGAGCCCTAATGATAGGAAGTTGGAACATCCTTATACAAGGGATAAAATCTCTGACTTTGTGGTACCTATCAAGAAAAACTTGATGGCCTTTAAAAATATTTTCATTTTGTTAAGTATGTAAGTTCTCCAAAATAGAGTTACTGTGCTCCTGTCTTAATTATTAGTTCCATCTGAATATGTGTATACCATATGTCAGTCTGGGGGTCTTTGACTTATATTAATTTTTAAAGCATATATAGTAAATGTAATTTATATTTACTGATGAATATATATAGATATATTTATAAATTCTATGTATAAACATAAATATTTACTGCTTTTTATTTAGTAGTACCTTCCCTATCGATTACTTCTTTTTTTCTTATGGAAGTCAATTCTTTTTGTTTCTTTTTAAGAATAAACAGATTTCTGGTTTGTTTGAAATTCGGGCTCAAGTGCATTTGTAAAGTACAATCCTCTTGTATTTTTATTTTTTCGGTTTCATATGCAGGGTGGATAAAAATTACTGAACTTTTTATATTTATGTAAATTTATTTAAAATTAAATTCAAATTTGCTACCATATGCCACAATGGCTAAACATAATATAGACTATTACAATCATTTATATAAATTGGTTTTAAAAACCAATTCAATATGTTGAATCAATATGTCATGAATTTCATATCTATATAGTTGTCATCTTAGTAAATTCCATGGCATATACTTTTACAGCATAGATTTAAAATAAAATTGAATAGACTTTTCTAGCCTGCATTATGGAGGAACTTCTGTTATCTTCCAGTTGACTGATTTAATATCAGAAAACAATCATGCTACTTAAATCATCCAGATTTAGTGTATCCATCACATCCTTCAGGATGGAGTTTTTCATCTCTCAGTATTATTTAGATTGTCCTTCATTTGTTAATCTTTGTGTAACATAGAGTAATATGAAAATAAATATTCACCTCAAAAGATTGTTCAAAGGGTGTCTTTATTTTCTTTCTGTGGGTATTTGCCAGTCTGTGGCAATGATTCCTTAGGAAACATTAGGGGAATATATATATTTAGTTAGTGTATTCTGTCAGTGAAGTATATTAACTTACCTGTGTGTAGGGCAGATCTGTGATATATTTTGAAGTTTAAAAAGTATCTTCACATTCAGATAGTTAGGGATCACTAATATACTAGGAACATCAAATGTTCTATAGTTTAAATGAGTAAAATTTAAGCATGAGTTAAATTTTGTCAACTTTTGAAAGGAACAGATACAAGGAAATATTGGTTCCAAAAATAGACAGTAAACTTATTTGTTAGCAAAAACTTAGACCAGCCCTCACTAGTTTGGCTCGATGGATAGAGCATTGGCCTATGGACTGAAGGGTCCTGGGTTCAGTCCTGTCAAGGGCATGCACTAGTACCTTGGTTGTGGGCACATCCCCAGTAGGAGGTGTGCAGGAGGCGGCTGATCGATGTTTCTCTCTCATCGATGTTTCTGACTCTCTATCCCTCTCCCTTCCTCTCTGTAAAATATCAATAAAATATATTTAAAAAAAACACACAAAAAAACCCCTAGACCAATAATCTATAATAATAAAAGCATAATATGCTAATTAGACCAGAAAGCCGAACGACCTTCTGGACGTCCTTCCAGATGAAGCTGCCGCGACTGGGACTGAGGCAGAGGCAGTTAGGGGCAATGAGGCAGGCAGGTGAGCAGTTATGGGCGGTGAGGCAGGCAGGCAGAGGGGTTAGGGGTGATCAGGCAGGCAGGCAAGTGGTTAGGGGCGATCAGGCAGGCAAGCAGAGGTGGTTAGGGGTGATCAGGCAGGCAGGGAGCAGTTAGGGTTGATCAGGCTGGCAGGCAGAGGGGTTAGGGGTGATCAGGCAGGCAGGCAGGTGAGCGGTTAGGAGCCAGTGGTCCCGGATTGCGAGAGGGATGTCCGACTGCTGGTTTAGTCCCGATCCCGCAGGGATTGCAAGAGGGTGCAGGCCGGGCTGAGGGACACCTCTAAGTGTTCGGTTGTCCGGCCGACTGTTCAACCAATCAAAGTATAATATGCTAATGATATGCTAAGGCCGCTTAATCACTTGCTATGACGTGCACTGACCACCAGGGGGCAGACGCTCTGACAGGTAGGTTAGCTTGCTGTGGGGTCTGGCTGATCGGGACTGAGCCAGAGGAGCCGGACACGTCCTGGAGCCCTCCCGTGGCCCCTCCCTGTCTGACCAACCTCCTGCTTCCCTCCCTGTCCCCGATCCTGCACCGGTGGGGTCCCTCGGCCTGGCCTGTACCCTCTCACAATCTAGGACCCCTCGGGGGATGTCAGAGAGCTGTTTTTGGCCCTATCCCGCAGGCCAGGCTGAGGGACCCCACTGGTGCATGAATTCTTGCACCGGCCTCTAGTAATAAATATAAAATAGTAAATAAATGTTATTTTGTCAAAAGACAAAAAAAATTTATTCTTAAATGCAGATCTTATAATGATTTAAATTTTAATTTACTTAAATATGGTAAATTTTCAAATATAGGACATTTAATGTAAGCAAGGGTTATATACTTGTCATTGGCCTTGAATGTTACTAGTAAACAGTGCAATGTACTACTATTTCTATGTAAGTACAAAAATCAGGTTATTTTAAATATAGTTTTAACAGTTATACTATTTAATGTTTAACAACAAAATATGTAATATATAAACAAAAGCAGTTTCCAGTAACCCCTTGACAGTGTTCTCTTTCATAACCAAACTGTGTTAATATATTTGACCTACCATTGTTTGTTATGTTTATAAAGAATCAGAATAACTTATTTTTAAAATGACTAATATACACCTTTCCTTACCAGTCTCTCATTTTCTATATGTGCTAAATAAAATAGCAAGGAAAACTGTATATTTCTTATATTCTTGTAGTGTTTATTTTCTTAAACAGGTGCCCATTAGGGTAATTTGCTCTGAAATCTTATGCTTCCCACATTCCAAAATGAATAAAAAATTTAGAAAAAGATTCACCTATAAGTTGTCATCTTTCTAAATCTTTCTATAATGTTGTTGTGAAAGTATGCTATATTCTTTGAAGAGAAGAGGTAGGAAGAAAAAAAGAATTGATATACTGTCTTAAATCATTACTTTGACTCAGTAGGTCAGGGTTTTTAAAAATCAATTTTGTGTGATCTAATACTCTTTCTGGATGATTTTGTTCTTGAATATCTTTCGCTTTTTATATTTGTGTGTGGTTTACATTTTGTCAAATATAGCTATATTTTGTTTATTTAGACCAATTTCTAATCATCTTCAGAAATCACCGGAAGCTGAAGACTATAAGTAATTTATTTTCAATGTGTAGTATTTACTGCTGTGCTGTATATACATTTTATATTTATATCAGGAAAGGGTTGCAGAGGGGTGCTTTAGAACCACCTTTTCAGCTCTAAATAGCTATTGTGTACATATGGTAAGGTACTGCTGCTTAACAATTAGTAACTGCTTTGATGAAACTAAATTACATGTTTAAGTTCCCATCAGGAAGTCGCTTCACATATCTGTATTAATGTATTCAAGGCTCGAGAAGGAAAGTTAATTTTCCAGCTTAAATATTTAATTCAAGCTTAAAATTTAGTCTGTAATTAGAGCTCCCAAATGGCAGGAACATGGAGTATTTGTCCATTTTAATTAGATTGTTGTTTACCTATTAATTATATATCATATCTTGTCATATAGTTTTGATGGTAACAGATGGTGCTAGGAGTTAGTAAGGGTTTGAACAAAATAAGATTCCACATGATTTATTAAGTTGCACTTTATTAGTGAGTGGTCTGCTTTAGTCAGGTTATTCTCCCAAATAAGAACTGTACAACATTTCATTAATTTTGTAATTATTCTTTTGTGGAAATACTGAAACAAAAAAGTCTGAGATGACTGATGTCTGTTTAGAAATAAAATGGATCACTTTAGGATTCTTTAATTTCAAGGAGTATATATTGTCAAATTGTATAATTGGTATGAAGTTTAGTTCATTTTGCTAGGACAAAGTCAAGAGAATCAGAATTTTATTTATTGGTAAAAATATAGGCACTGGTAAAAAATATGCCTCTATGTACATATATACATACATACATATGTAGTTTGTTTGAAATTTACTGTAGTCCTTAATATCATTAGACTAAAAGTACATTTCGTTCCTATTTCTTAGCTCTTAAGCTTCTTATTTAAAGAACATTGCTCCTTATTTTATAGCAAAAACAGAAGACCCTGCCCCACTTTTACTAATTTCAGTATTTTCCTGAGGTCCTCTCTGATACATACCAGCTCTTCAAAACTATGGCTTTCTGTTACCTATGTTACTTTTAGCAAGCAGGCTTGGTTTTGGTTGAGTTATCTTGTTTTCGTATTTTAATTTGTCGCCACTTAAACCAGGTCAGTTTCTAGGAATATATAGCATGTATTTTTGTGTCATAACTAATTCTTTATAGTGGGGTGGTATCTAAAAATTAAATATATGATTCCACATGTTCACAGTCAACTTTATTAGATGTATAAATTAGGCATCTTAATGTCTGAAATGCTCATATAGCTTAAATTATCAATTTAATGTGACCTTAGTTTCATTCCCCCTCTCTAGAATGTTGAGTGCTTAGAAACAAATCTCATAAGATATGTACACATATAATACCTTAATAAAAAAATTAAAAAAGCACACAAATCTCAAATATTGTGATATTCTATATAATAAAACCCTAGTATGCAAATCTACCTAACTGTGGAATGACCAACAGAATGACCAACTGTGATGCACACTGCCCCCCAAGAGGGAGGTGACTGGAGACAGCGGGGGACGGGGCTGGTGAGCGGGTGGCACCAGGCTGCCAGCCAAGGTGGGTGCTAGCAGGGGCCCCCTGATCACTCCGCCTGCTGGTCACCCCACAGATGGTCCTGATCGCCGGCCAGGCCTAGGGACCCTACCCTATATATTGGGAACAGCCTCATAGATTTAAAAATTAAAACCTCATAGATTTAAAAATCAAACACTGAAAAAACAGGATGATGCAGCGATGACATGCATGGACTCTGGCTTGCACATTTTGTGGTCAGCCCTGATTCTGGCACTTATACCTGTGTGACAAAGCCAATTACTTAACTTCTCTCTGCTTCAGTTTTTCCACCCATAAGATGGGGAAAATGGTACTACTGCCTCAGAAGGATCATGTTTTTATAATCAGGGCACAAAAATGTAGCTGCCCATACAACAGCAAGATGCCTTTCACCTGTATGAAAAGTATGGTCACTGGTGCATGCAGCATCCCAGATGCGAAAGGGATGTCTGACTGCCGGGGTCCTGGATTGCGAGAGGACACAGGCCAGGCTGAGGGACCCCTCCTCCCCTGTGCACGAATTTCTTGCACTGGGCCTCTAGTAATGTTATAATGTGGAAGGATACTGCATTATAGGTATAGTAAGAAAAGAGAATATCAAAGGAGAAAAAAATATTTCACTCACAATACATATAGCCTTAGTTTGAAAGTTTGAATTTTCAACATGTCTTTCCCTTGTAAAAATATGGGATCGTATATATTTTTGGCAGAATATATCAAATATAACATGTACTGTTTCAACAAAAAAAAGAAAATTAAGTTGAAGCATATAACTAAAAGAAATGTAATCAATTTGTAATTAACTTAAAGGCAAAATAGTTCTTTTTTATAAAGAAGTGAGAACATAATTTGATTTCTTTTTTGGAAATATGTGAAATATACCACAAATATATTTTATCTGGGGAAATGACTATTTGTGATTGTTAACAGAAACACCAAATGAAAATAAAAATGCTGTTTTAGAAATGAGGTTTTCTTTTGTGTTTATTCTCTCCAACCCCTAGCCCACCACCACTTTCTTCCTTGAGAGAACTTTTATTTCAACAGCCAACCATGCACATATTTGACTTTTTCAAAGAAAATGGCAGTAGTGATTACTTTCCTGGAATTATGAAGTTTTTTCCCCTTAAAATAGCAGTGTGTGAAAGTATTTAGGAAAATATGGTAGCTGATAAATACGTCTTATTACTTGATACTGATTTGACTCAAGTTGAATTTTTGGACTCAGTTTTTAAAAATTTTATTTTATTTATTGTTTAAAGTATCCTATATAATAAAGAGGAAATATGAAAATTGATCATCACTCCAACACACAAGATGGCCACACCCATGTGGACACAAGATGGCTGCCACAAGATAGCCGGCAGGGGAGGGCAGTTGTGGATGACCAGGCCTGCAGGGGAGGGAAGTTGGGAGGGACCAGGCCTGCAAGGAGGGCAGTTAGGGGCAACCAGGCCGGCAGGGTAGGGCAGTTAGGGGTGACCAGGCTGGCAGGGGAGGGCAGTTAGGGGCAATCGGGCCGGCAGGTGAGGGCAGTTAGGGGCGACTAGGCTGGTAAGGGAGGGTAGTTAGGGGTGACCAGGCTGGCAGGGGAGGGCAGTTAGGGGCAACCAAGCTGGCAAGGGAGGGCAGTTAGGGGTGACCGGGCCAGCAGGGGAGGGCAGTTGGGGGCGACCAGGCCTGCAGGGGAAGACAGTTAGTGGTGATCAGGCCTGCAGGGAGGGCAGTTGGGGGTGACCAGGCTGGCAGGGGAGGGCAGTTAGGGGCAATTGGGCCAGCAGGGGAGCAGTTAGGCATCAATCAGGCTGGCAGGGGAGTGGTTAGGGGGTGATCAGGCTGGCATGCAGAAGCGGTTAGGGGCAATCAGGCAGGCAGGCTGGAGAGCAGTTGGGAGCCAGCAGTCCTGTATTGTGAGAGGGATGTCCAACTGCCCGTTTAGGCCCAATCCCGTCGGGTCTAAACAGGCAGTCAGACATCCCTCAAGGGGTCCCAGATTGGAGAGGGTGCAGGCTGGGCTGAGGGACACCACCCCATCCCACCCCCGTGCACGAATTTTGTGCACCGGGCCTCTAGTTACAAATAAAAGTACATATGTCTTCTTTTTCCCCCATTGACCTTCCCTCGACCTCCCCACCCCCTGGCACATGCCCTCACACCCCCTCCCCAGTATCTGTGTCCATTCATTATGCTTATATGCATGCATACAAGTCCTTTGATTGAACTCTTCCCCTTCCCCCCACCTCCCCTTGCCTTCCCCTGAAGTTTAACAGTCTGATACTTCTTTGTCTCTGTATCTATATTTATTTATCAGTTTATGATGTTCATTATATTCTACAAATGAGTGAGATCATGTGATATTTATCTTTCTCTGAAAGTCTTATTTCGCTTAGCATAATGCTCTCCAGTTCCACCCATGGTGTTGCAAATGGTAAGAATTCCTTTTTTATAGCCGCATAGTTTTCCATTGTGTAGATGTACCACAGCTTTCTAATCCGCTCATCTGCTGATGGGCTCTTAGGCTGTTTCCAAATCTTAGCTATTGTAAATTGTGCTGGACTCACTTTTTATTTTCTTCTTTTTTCACTCAGCAGTGGAATGTGATAAGTTCAAAATAATCTGTAAGCAGGGTGTTCAAAATTTGAGACTCATGATTTGATGTATAGATGTTATTTCTTTTTAAGTACATAGAAAAAAAGATAACTGTTTATCTGAGTACTTTAAAGGTAGAGATGTGAAGGTTTGATGAGGTCCTCATCAGTAGAGGTGGAGCAGACCTAGGGAACCAAGAAATATGGTGGGTAGGATGGTGAGTGCAGATTTAAAATTCATTACAAGTACTCAGTCTTCTCAAACGTATATTTATACCTCTCAGCTTTTGCCTTTCTGTTTCTTTTGAATGAGACAATATTGACTGCAACTTATACCTTATTTTTCTTCAAGATTCAGTTCAAATTTTATTTCTTTCATAAAATATTTTAACTTACATCTTCCTTGGCACTTTGTGTATACACTTGTCATGTTGAATTGTATTTATTTGTTTACATGCCTGTGTTTGCTATTACACTATTGGCTCCTGTTAAGGGTAGTATCTTATTTATGTGTTTATCTCCAGTGTTTTTAGCATGAGTGTTTCATAATAGCTGTTTGATGAACACTGGTTGAAAGAATGAATAAAAATATTTTATTTTATAGGATGTGGCCATAATAAAAGAGTTAGAATGGTATGGATCTGCAGGAGGCCCCTCTGAATTTTTTTTTAACTTCTAAGTAATTTAATTTTTTTTTTAAATAAAGGAAATACCTGCGGAGGAAATTTTCTTCTTCAAAATAATCTATATTTTTCGTTAACCTATAATTACTCCATGATTTTGGTAAACATTCAAACACTATAGAAGTGTATAAAGTTGAAAACGATCTATAATTCCTCTGTAGTGACCATTGTTTCTTGTTTGTATATGTCCTTCCACCTCCCCCCTTTTTATGCTGTTTGTTTTTCCTCTCATTTTCTTTTTAAAAAATATTATCTACATTAGCTATTTCTAAAGACACTTTTGAAATATGGGTTCTTCATTTGAATTCTTCACACTGAATCTGTAACCTTGTACCACGAACAATGTACTTTGGTAATTCCAGTGGATATTTTCACACCTTAAGTTGTACTTTTCTCCATTTTGAAATACGTTTTTGCCCTTGCTTATATGATATCACAATTCCTAGTTTTCCTGTTTCCTGATTGATTACTGCGTCTCTTTTAGCTTCCTTTCCTCTACCTAATTTTTAAGTGCTTTTCTCCTCTCACTATACCTTCCTCCTGGTAGTCTCATCAACGTCCATGACCAAGTTTATGTGATGACTTCCAAGTTGACAACTCCAGCCTAGCTCACTGTTATGTCCACCTGACCGATATATCTATCTATCTTCTGGATGTTTCTCTACTTGGATTCCACAAGAATTTTTCAAATTTGACAAGTCTGAAATTAAGTTTATTTTATTCTTGCTTAATTTGGTCCTTCTGCATCTAGTTTCTCCAGTTTCAATCAGTAATATCTTTCTACCTAATTGTGCAACCTTAAAACTCTTACTCATCATAGTCAACTCATCAACAAATGTTCTTCATTGTATTCTAAATTTTGATGTAGTTACAGATTTGTTTTGGACTTAGTTTTAATCTTTCAATGTATTTGTTACTCTTTACACAGACTTTATACTTTTTAATAACTGTATTTTATTGTTTTGCCACCTTACAAGGCTGTTTTTTTCATATTATTATTCTTGAAAAAAAAAACAACCATAGGTATTCAGACAATTTAGGTGGACTTTACAATTTCTTTGTTAAATCTGCCACTTTCTGTCCTCACAATCCCTTTGGAATTTCTAATAGAATTGCATTAGAAGTATCGATTACTTTGAGGAAAATATATAACTTTCCAATTATGAGTCTTCCCACTTAGGAACATGTTACGCACCTTGATTTAATTAAATGCTATGTAAGTCCTTCAAACAAGTCAACACATTTTCTCCATAGTTTTTTTTCACAATGCACTATTTGCTGTTGCTGTTATGATGGGGTGTTTACCTTATGGTTCTTTTTGGTTTGTCTAGTATTTAGCACAGTCTCTGGCATAACATTTATTGAATTGTGAGGAGTTTTGGGTATAGAGGAAAGTTTGTTTTTTTTTAATTTGAAGTCTGATGTATTTTATAAATTAAAAATATTTTGCAGTTGATTATTTCAAGTTTTTGTAAATAGATAATGACAACTGAATATTGTAATGTTGCCTTCCTTTGAAAGTTTAACTTCTTGTTTCTTATACTTTTCCTATAGGGTTCACTAAAAATCTCCCTACAGTGTTGAAAAAGCATTAATAGCCAGTAGTCTTGACTGTTTCTTGCTGTTAAGAAAAAATTATTTATGTTTTACCATTATATCTATTATTGGTATTTTTGTTTCATGCTAATAAATGCTTTATTGAGGAATGAAAGTTCTAGTTTTTTTTTGCTTAGTTTATTTTTTAATTAAAAATGAGTCAACTTTTATCAAAGCTTAGCTACATTCAGTAAAATGATATTATGGTCTTTTCTTCCTTTGCTTACTAATGCAGTCAGTTACTAGATTTTCTGATATGAAATTGCCCTTGCATTTCTGGAAAGATTTCTTCCTGGTCATGTTATATTGTGAGATCATTTTTTTGTGTGCTTTCTTTGTTGTGTTTTGGTGTTAAAGTTATGCAAACATTCAATGAATTAGGACACTTTTCTTTCTTCTTTGTAATGCAACAGTTTAAACATAATAGGGATTAATTCCATAAATGTTTGTTAAAATTTACCCATAATATAATCAAGGTGCCTTTGATTGGAAGTGAGAGGCATTGTGGTCAAGAAATAGCTTTGCCAGCGCCTGGGGAATCCCTTCCATGTGCTTTATGCCATTTACAGCACCCATACTTCCTCCAGAATTAACCACACTTCTGACTTGCATAATAATAATTTATTTAATTTTATGGTTTCATCACCCAAGTGTGCATCTCTAGACAATACAGTTTAGTGTTGCCCATTTAAAAAATTAGTTTTGTTTTTAAAATTTTTCTTAATCTATGGTTTCATCCTCCAACCTTTTGTTTTCTTCATAAGTGATCTACTGCAGAACCTGGGCTGTTTGATCTGGAGAGTTTGCTGCAGCTGTGGAATCTGCTGATTTCATATTCATGTTATAGTTAAACATTCTCTTCTATATTTTCTCCAAATTGATAGGTAGCATCAGAGTTTGAATGGACTTAGGCTTAATCTGTTAGGCAAGACTCTGGATGCTTTTGTGTCCTTTCATCAGGAGGCACATAATGCCTTTTTATCATTTTAAATATTGGCAGCCATTGATGCTCAAAGCCTAGATCCATTAACTCACTATTTCATTTTCTATACAGTGTTTTTATTATATAAGCTATGTAGAAGTGAAATGTATTTCAATTTCTGATTATCAAGGATTTAAAAAAAAATTCTAGGTTTATATTGTGGTCAACAAATGTGGACCCTACATTTTTACATTGTATTAGGATTATCTTTGTCTCCTCTTAAATATGCAAGTTTGCAAATGTTTCATTAGCTTTTGTAAGAACTTCTGTTTTCTTTAGTTGTTTTATCTATTTAAATGTTTTATCTACCTAATAAAAGAGTAGCATGCTAATTGACCTACCTTCATGACACCCACCAGCCAATCAGGAGTGAATATGCAAATTAACCCAACAAAGATGACGGGTTAATTTGCTCATCGCCATGAGCAAAGGCAGTGCCGGCAGCTAGGGGAAAGAAGGCCCATTCTTGCACGAATCTTCGTGCATCGGGCCTCTAGTATTTAAATATTAAATCAGCTCTCTCACCTTTCCTCTCTCTCTCCCTAAAAAACAATCAAATTTATTGATTTATTTTTCAAATAGCTTTTATTTGTGTATCTATACCTGATCAATCAAATATGGTAGTAGGCTTGTATTTCAGAGAGATTTACTCTAGTAGCAATCTCTAAGGATGGATTGGAGGTGTGACCATTCCTGAAGGCATCAGCTCACATGGAGTGTTTTTCATTTTGTTTTGTATTTGGTAATTCTCCAAGTAAGAAATGATGACTCTGAATTAAGACCATGATGATAAAAGTAGGAGATAAATCCTAAAATATTTGTGAGATAGGTGTAGAAAATGAGGGAGATAAGAATCTAGTTTCTTTTTGTGTTTAGGGGGTGACAGTGTGATTAAACATATGACTTAGAACAGAGGATGACTTAAATCTGGTTCATGAGCCAAGTCTGGCCTGCCATCCATTTTTATATAACCCACCATCCAGTAATGGCTCTTAAAATTTTAAATGTTTTAAAAAGTCAAAATAAAAGTGATATTTTGTAACGCATGAACATTTATATGAAATTTCACTGCCCATAAGTAAAGTTTATTCTAATACAGCCATGCTCATTAATTTACAGCAGAGTTGACCCACAAAGACTAAAGTGTTCACTACCTGGCACTTTACAGAAAAAATTTGACAATTATTAGCTGAGAAATACCCTCTTTTTTTTTTTAAATCTTTCATTCCCATTCAATCTGGTGTTCATAACCAGTAATTTCTTATGGGGCTATTATTTTTAAAATCTGTGTATACTGTAATTGCATGAATTCAGCCTTATTCGTGACCACTAATTTTTGATTATCCATTGAAATCCATTTTCCATGCAAATTTTTTTGGTCTTTTGTGTATGATTATTGAAAGCTTTAAAAAAAAAGGCGGGGGGGGGCCCATTCTGGCCAGTGTGACTCAATAGTTGAGTGTTGACTTACAAATCAGGAGGTCACAGTTTGATTCCTAGTCAGGGTACATGCCCAGGTTGTGGGCTTGATTCCCCAGTACGGGATCTGCAGGAGGCAGCCAATCAATGATTCTCTCTCATCATTGATGTTTCTATATCTCTCCCCTCTCCCTTCCTCTCTGAAATCAGTTTTTAAAAATCTATTTGATATTTACTGTTCTCTATTAAATCAGTGGTTTTTCTTAAATGCCATTCTGACAATCTTAATCATTATTATAAAATTATAACTTAAGGTGATAATTTAATATTGTATAATCATTTATATTTGTGTTTTCCATGGAGTTTCCTTTTTTTTTTTCATGAACTCAGACTACAATTTGAATAAACAAATTGATTTTTAACCATTCTGAGAGCAAGTCCTCTGAGGCTTTGGGATCAGGATTTTGGTTTTATTAAAGATTCAAAAAATATTCAATAAAGTATGATTTTACTTATACAGTCATAGTTTATTGATTTGTTAAGGTACTAGCAAATAGAATTTTAGGAAAAAAGGTTTCTTGAAAAAGTCTAATCTAATAATATGTTTATTGACAAAAGAATTTGGCTTTGTTAAAAATAAGACAACAGGGCCAAAATGGAGTCACTTATGCTAAGCCCCATATCACCTAAAAATACACAGGTTTTATAGCTATCTTGTTTCAAAATTTTTTCGTGGGAAATTTCTTAAATTTTTTGTAATTAATCCTTTTTTAATTTGTATTTTTATTGATTTTGAGAGAGAGAGAAACATCCATGTGAGAGGAGAACATCAATTGGCTGCCTCCTGCATGCCTCCTACCAGGGATCAAGCCTGCAACCCAGGCATGTGCCCTGACCTAGAATATAACTGGCAACCTTTCAGTGTCCAACCAACTGACCACACGGGCCAGGGCTGTAATTTATTCTTGATTTACAGTCATTTATCTAGTTCTGTTATCAGTGAGTAATGAGAATCAATACCTGGTCTTTGACTAATGACTTAAGTATTTATCAGTGCACAACATGCTTTTCACTCATTATAAGCAGTTAAGTTTTTATTTTTATTTTGTGTTGAGGGAACAAGGAAACTTAGGTTATGTGACATATGTTTTATAGCAGTATGAAAATTTAAATTTGTTTTGACTTTTTCTACACTTTTTACTTTTCCTCTATGTAGGTGTTTACCTGTGTTTTCTATTCAAAACATATCAATGTTTTCTATTATTGTTTAGTTGTCCAATCTATTCCTCCT